>NC_041220.1:142714244-142734244 GCF_002837175.3 Physeter macrocephalus | reverse complement strand
CTGACCCACACTGCACCGTGGCGGCTTGGGGGTCGGGACCCACCTGGCCCCCTCGGATGGCTCCCCGGCCAGTCCGTGTTTGTTGGTAACGAAAGTTCTCTTTATACTGCTAATCTCAACCGCTAATAACAGCCCCCAACAGATGTATACAGCAACACAGTTCCTAGCGTTACTACGAATAACAATCCTATGTAGATAGTTTGGAAATTTTACGAAACACAGAACAGTAGAGCACGAAGGAAGGGGCACACCGACAGAACCCTCAACCCAAGGAAAACCTCCGTTCAGCCGCCGCCGCCTGACTCTGGGTGTTTCTGTGTCCCGGGAGCATCAAGCTGTAATTGCAGGGGGGATGCAGGTTCCTGTTCTTTGTTTACTCAGCATCGCCGTGGAAACAGTTTCAACATCCCGTCAGGGAGGCAACGAGGCTCTGCAAGGCCCCTCACTGTCCACTATTCCACTACCCTCCTGAGGCCAAACGTTAGCTGTTATTACGCACACAACAGTGCGCATGCGGGGGGGCGGGGCGGAGAGAGAGGGAGGGGGACGGGAGGGGGCGGGAAAGAGGAAGGGAGGGGGGCGAGAGAAAAGCTTTTTCCCCAATTTTAAAGTTTTCTTAGGAGAAATGCCTGGGCTTCCAGGTCGAGGGAAGGATGTTTTTTAGCACAATCCACAGGCCAGCTGGCTGTCCCCTCCCGCCCACATAAGCCCCCCAAGGCCGGCCCCAGTGGCCCCTGCCCACCCCCTTCCCCGGGGGCTCTGCACGGAAAGACACAGGTCCCCGCAGGCTGGTCCTGGGGGGGCACTCATGGGGAATGCTTTTCCCAAGCGTCTCACTTGCCCTGTGGTTTTGTTTCTCCTCAAAATGGTTTCCGAGGGAGAAGCAAAGCGGATGGACCTGGCAATTTGGTGGCAGAATTGCCCAGAATAAACTCTCTCCAGCCCACTCTGCGGGCTCTCCCAGGGCGGGCAAGCTCAACCCCAGGGAGACGTCTGGTTTTCTTCCTCTGCTTCTCGTCCCCCACCCGGCTGCCCCCGCTGTCCACGCTTCCTGCGACCTCACGTGCAGATGGCTCCTGTCTGCCGGCAAGGTGCCACCCGTGGGCCACCGCATCGCACAGAAGCTGCAGGTGGACGGAACCCCCCAGCGCCCCAGATTCAGCTCCAGGATCAGCCCTGAGCCCCGCACAGCCGGCGAGCAGCAGAGCTGCAACCCAGGGCTCACTGGAGGCCAGCCCAAGGCACCTCTGTGTCCCCCACCCCCACCATCCTCATTGTCCCAGCCGGGAGCCACGGACACAGCAGGTGCCCGAGAGCTGTTTGGTGAAAGGACAGGCGGCTCCATCCATCAGTGACTGGCCTGGCTCACACCAGCTCCACCGGGCAGGAGCCGGCCGCCTGCCGCCACTGGCCTTCCCAGAGCCTCCACTTTGCCATCTGTAAAATGGTTACACCGATATTCAGGGTCGTTGTGGGGTTTTCATGAGACGGTATGTGTGTGGCACTTGGCCCCAGATCACGTGAAGCTCCCCGTGAGCTCCCTGACATGAGCACGTGAGAAGCCAGAAACCGATGCCATTCTGCACGGCCCAGTGTCACCCACTGGCCACATGCGGCTATTTGCATCTAAGCTCAAATTCATTAAAATCTAATCAAACCAAAATTTAGATCCTTAGTCACACTCGGGAGCCACGTGTGACGAGCGGCTGCCGATTGGGGTGGCGGTGGCACAGAGGGTTCTATTAGTGGGGCTGCTGTGGGTTCCACTGTGCACTGGAGCTATCCCTTCTCACCCAGTCTGGAAGCCCAGCCAGGGGGTAGGGAGGCCTGCAGAGGCACTTGGCCTGCACGCCCCGCCCCCTCCAGCATCTCTGCCAAGCGGGGCCCCAGGAGCTCCTTGCACACCCCCCAAGACGGGGGGCTCACCACCACCCAGGGCCGCCCATTCCACCTCCACTGGTTTGTCCACACGAGAAACCAGAGCCCACCTCTGCAGCCCCTCTTCCCCTCTCCCCTGGGGCTCCACGGACCCCACTGTGAGGAGCCTGGCTGCCACTCCCGGCCACTATTCTACGTGTGATCTTTCAGGACTGACCACAGGCATCACCAGCCTTCGCCGGGCAGGCCTCACGGGGGGACAGGCCCTCCTCACAACAGTGCCCTCTGTTCTCTGATGGTGGCGGAGGGGTGCCGTCGAGGACCCACACATCTCTGCCCTCCCAGCCGGGCACCTGCATCCAGGGCCTCCTTGTCGGCGCCCTGGCCCAGGCACTTCCCGCCCCACGTGTGTCCTGTCCGCCCGCCCGACCCCCAGCTGCTCACCACCACAGGACTCCAGAGCCCACCTCGCAGCTTCTCTAGGGGGTTGTAGCAGCCTTCCTCCTGGCCCACGAAGTAGTGGCCGCAGTCAAGGAAGTAGGGCCACGCCATGTCGATGGCGTCGAAGGCGGGCTGGCAGGCGTCCCGTAGCGCCTCGCAGACGTGCCGGCAGGGCCTGCGCACGCGGCCGCCCTCACACCGTGGCACCAGCACAGCACAGCCCAGCAGACGCAGGTCCGGGTTGCACTGGCCCTCCAGGAGGTGGTGCAGGACGCTCAGCAGGATGTACTCGGAGCTGGACTCCACCGCCACCCGGGACCGGTGCTCCAGCAGCGTGGGGAAGGTCGTCTGGTTGTAGGAGGCGTCGCTGCAGGTCTGGAGCTGCAGGTCCACGCACGTAGCTGGGGGAGGCGGGGTCACCACGTCACTCCCTCCCACGATGGCCCACCCAGACGCCCATTAAGGGCCTGCTCTGCCCAAGCCGACCCCGCTCAGGGCCGGGGCCTACGGGATGGGCCCCTGCAGCGTGGCAGGGAGAGGCCAGGGCCTGTGGGAGGACCAGAGACGGCTCCCAGGGCTCACTGGTGAGAGAGCAGGGCAGGCTGCTCTGGGTCTCAGCTTCCACGTCTGCCAAAGGGGTGCAGGAAGGCCACCCTGGCTGAGGGTCTGCCACGTTAGGGCATGTCATTGACTTCTGTATGGGGAAAATATTGTCCTACTTTTAAAAAAATCTAGTCCGTCCACTTAGAATATACCAGATGCCTAAATGTGACAGGAGGAGCATTGAGGAAACGTCTGCTTCTCAGCACCTCTGATAGATCAGACCCCACGTCATCTCCAAAATCATCCCGAGATCAGAATTCCCTTCCTCGTTTTGCAAAGGAGGAACTCGGGGCCAGAGAGGGAAGGGGCTTGTCCCAGCCCTGGACTCAGCAGGTGCGGGGCACAGAACTGGGAACACACAGGATAAAGAGCCAATGCAGCGGGTGTGTGCACACCTCACGATCGGAACCCAGCCCGCTTAGATCCCGCCTTGGGGGGGGAGGGGGGAGGGGGGAGGGGAATGTGAGGACCCTCTGCAGGAGCCTCTGGGGCAGTCAGGGTCGGGAGCCCAGCTGCGCGGAGGAAAGGGCCTCCTTGTCTCCTTTTGTCTCATTTCTAGCTGTTTAAAATGGGTCTGGATTTAATCGATGGGCCTCCTTATTCATCACCCACTTTAGAACGGTGGGTTCCACCCCCTAAAACGCTTTGATAGTGTGAAGGGTCTGCATCACCCCTACAAAACAAAACCGGGAAGTCCGTGTACCATACCGCTGTCCGCGGCTGCGCCCTGGGGCATCCGCCTGGGGAGAGAAAGGGCGGTGCTATCAGGGGAGCGGACCCCTGCCCATCACAAAGGCGCTGCTCCTTCTCACTGGGTCCTGGCCAGGACCCCAGCCCCCTGCCCACCCTCCCCTTCACAGCCACCCTCTGAGGTCCACGTGGCCGTCCTCCCGCATTTCACAGGAGGGGAGACTGAGTCTCGAAGAGGCCACACGACTCCCGTAACGGAAGACAGCCAGGACGAAAGAGCCCTGGCTCAGAGTGTTGGCCGAGCGCCGTGGTGTGAATACTTCCACTGTGGCCAGTTTCAGCTTCCCGTAGCTGAACTAGTTCTCACCAAATTCCCAAATATTTAACAAGCAGCCCTCAGGGGCTGCACCCCACCAGTGACTCTCACCCCACGTCATTCCAGGTTCCCCCAAGAGTCAGGCAGGCAGAGGCCATCTCCCCTCCAGAACACTCTGCAGTGCGCCGTCTCCCGTTTCCCGAGAAGAAGACCAACGCGTGAACTGTCCTTGGCATTGTGGGCTTCAAGGGTCCTCCCCGAGGCCCAGACACATGGACCCAACAGTGAGACCCCTGGGAAGGTCACTAAGACCAACCTCCACCAACACTACCTGCCAGGTTCCCCATCAGAGGCAGGTCCCAAGTGCTCTGTGAGAGCTGAGAGGAAAAAACTGGCTCCAAGAGACGGAAATCAGACTTAAAGCTCAGCTGGTGCAGGGGTCCTGGGAGGGGGAGGGCAGGCTGGGTGGCGGAGCAGCAGGAAACAAGAAAGCGTTGGTGGCGGGGAGGGCACTTCCCTGGTGGCGCAGCGGTTAACACTCCGAGCTCCCAATGCACGGGGCCCGGGTTCGATCCCTGATCAGGGAACTAGATCCCACACGCATGCCGCAACTAAGAGTTCACATGCCACAACTAAGGAGCCCGGCTGCCGCAACTAAGACCAGGGGCAAATAAGTAAGTAAATAAACAAACAAACAAAAAGAAAGCGGGAAGTGGGTGCAGGGGGAGCCCAGGAGGAGCAGGGTAAGGAGGCTAGGACCAGAGGGAAAGGCTGTTTCTAACCCCGTAACCGCATCGAGAACTAGACCTCCTGGACCACAGCAAGGGTGGGAGCTGCTTCTAGGGATTCGCCTTAAGATCTGGGGGTCGTGGAAACCTGCCTGAGCACGTGTCAGTCCCCGGGGGCGGCGACGCGGCGGGAGCCAGGCAGCCCCCCGTGAGGACCTCTGCACACGGCTCCCCCACCGTGGACTAGGCGGCCACAGTCCCTGACCCCTCGGGCCAGCTCTCGGCGCTCTCATGGGATGGAGACGTTCAGGGTGCCCTCTCACCACCCGGTGAGCCAAGGATTCAGGCTGTCCTAACCGGCTGGCACCACTTGGCAAAGTAACGGGCAAGAGAATAATTTTCCTAAAGTATCCAGGCAATGGAACTGCCACCCTTAATGCAACAGAGAGGGCTGCCGCGTGCCCACCGCCCGTGCCCTCGGCTACCCCGCAACGCCCGCTGGGATGAGGCTGGCGGTGAGTGAGGACACCAGGCTGTGTGAGGCACCTGCCCTCAGCCTGCAGCCTGGGAATTTCCAGGCACCCGCCCGACTCCATCACCCGACTCCACGCCTTTATGGTCTAAAGTGTCTCCAGACTTGTGCCCACTGCCCTCTGCGGAATGAGGAGGCCTGAGGGTGAAACAAAACATAAGGGAAATAAAGAAAGAACCAGAAAGCGGCCCAGGACTCAGCTTGGAACACTGTGCTGTCATCTGCTTGTCTGCGCTGATGTCGGGAGAACAGATGAAAGGACGCGACTGGAGCAGGACCCCCCGGGAGCGCCCGTGCCCAGGGCTCACACTCGGAATTCACGCTCAGCTCGACCCGCCCTCACAGCCCGCGCGAGCTCGGACCCATACGGACGCCACGGCTCAGTCAGCTCAGGAGCCCGAGGCCCCCCTAGGCGGATGGCTCCAGCCAAGGCCCCCGCCCCCTCCCTATGCCTGCAGCCACCACGCCGAGGCTGCGCCTGCCGCGTGCCCAGCCCAGAGCCGAGGGCAGCAAACCTGCAGACTGGCTCAGATTCCCGGCAGGCGCTCAGTGAGCGGAACCCCCGCTGGCTCCGGGGCCTCTGCTGGCCTCAGGCAAACGCGTGGCGGGGAGGCCGGAGCACAGTTACTCCCACGCCTGCTCCTTCAAAGCCATCAGATGCCACACGGGTCGCTTGGATTTCAGTGGATTTGACAAGGGGATCCTCCCGGTTTCACGTGGCTTCGAGCCGCCCTGAGTCACAGATGAGAAAACTGAAGTTCGGGAATTAAGCTCCTCTCTGGGCCTCAGTCTCCTCATCTGTAAAATGGGGATGATAATGAGAGCGCCCACTGTTGCTGGAGGGTCCAATGAGGTGGTGCCGAGGCCGGGGCCTGGGCCCAATAAGGACCCAACGCACAGTGGCTCGGGGTCGCCCGGGGAGAAGGAGGGACGGCCCGTTGTGACCCTCCTGCCAGACAGCGATGCCCGGTGGGGTGGGGACCAGGAACAAGACAGAGAGATGGGTGGACTCGTTTCCTGCGGCTGCCGTAACGAAGAACCACAAGTTGGAACAACAAACATTGCTCCTCTCCTGGTTCTGGAGGCCAAAAGCCCGAAATCAAGCTGCTGGCAGGCCACACCCTCCGCAGGGTCCGGGGAGGGTCCTCCTGCCTCCTCCAGCTTCCACCCCCAGCAACCCTTGGCTGCGGCCACATCACCCTGCTCTCTACCTCTGTCACCACGCGTCCTTCCTGGTGTGTCTGTGTCCAAACTTCCTTCTTCCTCTAAGGACACCAGTCATTGGATTCAGGGCGCCCCCTAAAGCAGTGCAACCTCCTCCTAATGTGACCACACCTGCAAAGACCCTGTTTCCCAATAAAGTCACAGTCACAGGTATGGGGGAAGGGCGGCTAGGACTTCAGCATATCTTTGGGGGACACAATTCAACCCATAAGGATAAGCAAGCCCCAGGGGGTGCCTTTGGGGAGCTCGGGCTGGAGGTGGCGTCAAGAGAGGACACACCATGCAGCACGGTAGCCACTAGCCAGGTGTGTCTATTGAGCACTTGAAATGCTGTGAGTCCAAATGGACACGTGTTTTAGGTGCAAAATGTCAACTTTCAGATCTAGCCCTTAAAAAAGAATGTAAAACAGTTCATTCATAATTTTTACATTGATGACAAAATACTGAAACAATGTTTCAGATATACTGGGTTAAATAAAATTTGTTATTAAAGTTAATTTCGCCTGTTTCTTGTTATCTCACTCGTGTGGCTTCTGGGAAATGTGAAATGATGTATGTAGCTGGCCTCAGTCTGTTGGGCAGCGAGCGCTGGTCCAAAGGCTGCTTTTGAGCGGCCCACACGTGACCGTTACACCTCTTGACCACAAGGTGTCAGCTTGTCTTCAACGAAGGGAGCAAGATGGACCTGGGGCTGCAGGTTTTAAAGACGAGGAACAATAATAGAATGATGTAAGAGAGGTCGGCCATCTGCCCAAGACCACACAGCAGTGTAGAGGACTCAGGATTTGAACACAGACCTGCCTGGCCCCTAGGAGCATGAAAGTTGCCTCAAACCCCAGGCTCCCCATAAAGACCTGAGGGAGGCAAGGGACAGGTGGTGGGGAAGGGTCTGGGCCCGCTCTGAGCCCTGGGACAGTGCGGACCTGGATATAGTCCTGGACATAAGAGCCTGGACCCAAGCTGCCTGGCCCTGCCCACGTCAGCGTGCGGTCCGGAAAAGGCACTGGGTTTCCACGGACCACACATGCTCATCTGTAAGGAGAAGATCCGACTGGAGGAAGGAATTATTCTAGAAACAGTCACTGATGTCACCATGGAGTGGAGGACAGAGATCCGCCCTGCCCATCCCTCCAGGTGAGGAAGGGGCAACCTGGGTCCAGAGGAGGGGGCTGCATTTCTCCCTGGAAAAAGGGGAGGTCAGGGAGAGCTTCCTGGAAGAGGGGGCTGTAATCCCTGACAAGCCTATAATTCTAGACATTTCCTGGGGCCTCAGGGGTTCACGGGAGGGTCCAGCCGTGACACCACGCAAGCTCCAGCTGCGTCCCGTGCACAGATGTGCAGGCGTGCGTGTGAACGAACACACACCCACACACCCACACCCATACACACTCTGCCTGGCCCGGGTCTTTCTGTAGCAAGTGGGGGAGGAAAAAGGTGAAGCCGGGCAGAGGAGGAGAGAAAATTCAATTTGGGCTGAGGGAGAAGAAAAGGAAAAGATGGCCCTTGGCACATTTGAGAGAGGCATTTTGCTCCTGGCACACCCACTTGGCTGGTGCCCGCAAGTTCTCAGGTATCCACAAACCTCCAGCGCTTGAGAGATTCCGAATCTGACACGCCCAGACCCCGGTGCCTCAGGGGACCCCCGCCCTCCAGGGGCACAGATGTCTCTGCTGCTAAGAACCCTGAGGGCAGAGGACTGGATACACCCTCACCTTTAAACGTAAAGGGAAACCGAGGCCCACTCCAGAGCGGGAGGTGTGGTCAGGACCGGAGCCCGGGCCCCCAGCTGGCCCCCGCCTCAGCCCGGCACCCCACACTCCCAGGCGCGCCGCCCCGGGAGGGTCCCTGGCCCCCGCCACTCTCCCCCTGCCCCTGCCCCAGAATCCTACCCCCTCCTCCCCGGCCCTCTGCGCCCACTTCCGGAGATGCTGTTGTCCAGGCCCCAGAGATGGGAGGGAGGGGTCAAGAGTTTGCCCTGCCCAGAGGCCGCCCCCTTCCTGGAAGGACCGGGGACCTCGGACGACCTCTCCTCCTGCAAAGTTCTGGCACCTGCTCCCTCGGGCCCCAGCTGCAGGGCTCCCAGCCCGCTGTGCCCAGACCCAGAAGAACCCCCCGCCAGAGCACCGGGTACCTCCGCTGCCCCCGAGCTGCCTGTGCGCTCCGCGCGGGGGCCCCGGCCTGGATGCGCTCCGAGAGCCGGCTGCCCCCTCCTGGGCAGACCCCGATGCCCAAGGTCACAGCGTGCCCACTTGGGGACCGTGGGTCACGCGGGGGAAAGTTCCCGGGTCCGGGGCGCCGAGTTCCACCCCGGGGCGCGGGCGGTACGGCCTTACCCGCGGCGTCCGGGTGGGGCTCGCACCAGGGCCGGGCGGCGGCAAGGACCAGCATCGCGAAGAGCGGCGGCGAGGGCCGCATGGTGGGCGGCAGGCAGGGTGGCGGGCAGTGATGTGGCACTCGGGCCCGGGCGCAGCGCCGCTCGGGCTCCCGCCCCCCACGAGCGCGGAGTCGGGTTACAGCTCGGCGGCGCCAGGAACGCGCAGAGCGATGCGGCGGGAGGGGCCGAGGAGCGCTCAGCCCGCTTCCGGACCGGCGCTCCGCCCCGAGGGGTGGGTGGCCGCCTTGGGGCTCGGTTGCTGCCTCCCACCTGACCTCCAGGGGCCCTGCTGATCCTGCCTACGAAGCCTGCTTCCTGGACCCGAGGGGTCTGTGGGCAAGACGGGGTCCTGGCCCGCGCTGGACCCAACCGGCAGGGAGCCAGGCCAAATCATCCCCAGCTCTGGGCCTGGGTCCCAGGAGAGGAGTGATGGAGTGTCCCCACCTCCCCACACTGTCGCAGGCTGTGGATGCACCTGACGGGTCGGGGGTGGGGGCGACGGTCAGGTGCCAGGAAGGGCAGGCAGCTCCTCGCTGGCCTTGGGTGACTCCCCACCTCTGAGCCTGCGCCCCGGGGAGGAGCCCCCTCCTGATTTGCTCCCAGCAGGACCTGGCAGGGAGTCTGGCACCAGGGGTCCTCAGTGAAACGTGGCAGTCCCTCCCCTCAGCCCATTAAAGGAGCCACTAGAGGTCCAGGTGGTGGCATAAAGGCTCACCGGGGTGTCTCCTCCATCCCCACCCCCGCCCCCACCAGATGACAGGGCAAAAGCCACTCAGAGGCGGGCAGAGAGCCCAGCGCAGACACTGTGACTCCGGGGGGACCTGTCTACGCCTGGGGGTGCGAGAGAGCCCCTTCCCACTCCCCTCCCCGCCCCCATGCTCCTGCCCGCATCCCCAGGAGCCATCTGGGCAGGAGGCCTGAGGGGCCTGGGAGGAGGGAGGCCCAGGACCTCAGCCCCAAGGTGAGAAAAAGGTAGGTTCCTAGAGCCCCCGTCTCCTCCCAGGGTCGGGACTGCGTGGGCGTTCAGCCAACGCCTTTGAAACCCTCCCCCCACGAAGGAGCTGGACAGGTACTCGCTGTGCTGTCCAGATGTGCACACATCTGTCTGCCAGCCGCTTCTCACAGCCCCACAGCTGTGGTCCAGCCAGCGTGCACGTCTCTGTGCCCGTGCCCTGAGCCCTGGGAACGCTGCGGGCCGGACACGGAGGTCCTCAGCCCAGCCTCGTCCCCTGGGGCAGGTCCCTCCCCAGCTGCGCCGTTGGCCCAGACCATCTTTGGAGCCAGGTTCCTTTATGGGCCTCCTTCACCAACTGTCCTGGCTGGCAGGGAGGCCGGACCCTGGAGCCAGATGTCACCCAGCCCTAAGACTTGGGACGAGCCGCTTAGCGCAGAGGCTGGGGTGACGGTGACAGTACCGACTGTGGAGTCCACGCGGGAAGAGGGCTTTGACCCATCCTTGGCTCAGAGAAGGAGCTGCTCACTCTACTCACGTCACACCTCCAGAGTCTGGGGCGCCGGCCTCCGTGCTACCCTCTGTCCACGTGGACTGCAGGCTTGTCCTTCCAGGAGCCCCTGGCCTTTCTCTGGGCAGTCTCCGGGCACTTTCCTTTGACTTCCCCTCTGAGGTTTCTGGCCCACACTGGGAGTGTGAATGCAGACCCCAGTCTTCCTGAGTGGCGGCTGGTGGTGCCCGTACTGGGGGACGTGTGTTCCCTCCCCCTCCCTCACCCCCATGCGCCCACGTGGGCACAGGCGAGCCTCCTGGCTGTCCCCTCCTGCGACGGGTTCAGTTCTGAGCCTGAGCCCTTAGGTGGCCAGCTTCACGCCTCCCATCACAGCCCTCTCATCCGGTTTGTTTTTCTCTCTGAGTGGGTGCATAGCAGTAACGATACAGCTTTAAACCAGAGGCGTTTTGTCTTGGATGAAAAAGATCAGTGTTCGCTGTTGTTTTTAAAGACCCAGTGAGAAGAATTTGGTAATCGGCTCTAGGACTACCCTCTTTCCTCTCCAATGAAGTTGGAAGGAGCAACCTCTTGCGAAAGCTTTTTAGCCAAGAGGTTGATCCACCAAATCGTTCTGATCCAAATCAGATCGTTCTGATCCAAACGATCCAAATCGCCAAATCGTTCGTCGGGGGCAAGTCACAGGCAAGGTTAACCCTTTCCAAGGGCCAAATCCTCCCCCTCCACTGAACCCCTGCCTCCGAATAATGGGCCAGAGGGGTGGGGGCGGCCTGCAGGGAGACCCGCGCATCAGGATGGGGCAGATGAACCAGAAGATGCGGGGAACCTGAGTCTGCAAGCGCTCGGATGCCTGGGCCGGCGGATGAGCCCGTGCTGGCCGCTTGCAGAATAAGATGCTGGGCGGGAAGCCACACGGTGTTTCGGAAAAGCGCAGAGACTCTGCCGTTCCTTACCTGCCACTTCACCCTTCGAAGGACGCTCAGCCAGAGACTGACCTCAGCAAGGAGCTCCTGAGGACCAGGGGTGGGTGCCCAGCAGCCAGGAGCCCATAGGTAGTAGGAATCCACTCCCCGCCGGCTGGAGACGGTTTCCTGTGCGCCCCTCCTTCAGTGCCTGGCTGAAGCATCAAAGCCTCGGGGAGCCACCCCCATGCCCCCACCTCCCCAGAGGCCCCTCCCCATGCTTCCTCTGGGACAGCGCTTCGTTCAGTAAATTTACCATGTTTAATTCAAGCATGAGGGCTGTCCAGACACAGGCTCGGTGCCGCCCCTGCCGGGCACTGGAGAGACGTCCTCCTCTCACGCAGCCCTTGCCTGGAGTTGCCAACAAGGCAGCTGGCAGCCACCCCCTGTGCAGAGGCGAGTCGTTCCCGCCCTGTGGGTTGCAGGTCCTCTAAGCATCGGAGAGGAGCCAGGGACCCTCCCCAGAAGAGCATGTGCTGTGCTGGGTGCCGCTGGCTTGAGCACTGGGAAAGCACGAGCTTTGCAGGAGAACCAAGCGCCCCTCCCGGCACACGTGGTGCAGGGTCTATTCGGGGTCATCCTGGAGGCCCCTCCTGGTCACAGACAGCTGGCTTCGGGCTAATGCAAAGGCAGCTTTTTCTCCTTCCCAGAGAAATGAGAGACTCTTTGAATAAAGTGTTTATTGATTCACAGAGTTCTTGGGACACAACACCGTTTTGCAATACATTTAAGTGCACATGAGAAGTATCTTTCAGGACTTCCCTGGTGGTGCAGTGGTTAAGAATCCGCCTGCCAAGGCAGGGGACACGGGTTCGCGCCCTGCATCGGGAAGATCCCACATGCCGCAGAGCATCTAAGCCCGTGCGCCACAACTACTGAGCCTGCGCTCTAGAGCCCGTGAGCCACAACTACTGAAGCCCGCGCGCCTAGAGCCCGTGCTCTGCAACAAGAGAAGCCACGGCCATGAGAAGCCCGCGCACCGCAACGAAGAGCAGCCCCCGCTCACCGCCACTAGAGGAAGCCCGCGTGCAGCAACGAAGACCCAACGCAGCCAATAAACAAATAAATAAATTTATAAAGAAAAAAAAGAAAGACAACACGGTGAGTAAGCCACATCAGCTGAGAGAGAGAATGTTCTAGAACGCCCAGCACGGACACAGCTAACAGCACTCCCCCGGGAGGGACCTGTCCCTGAGCGGTCTTCTAGAAAATTCCATGGGGCTTCAGGGAAGGCAAAATAGGGAGAGGAACAGCCACCACCTCTAAGTGTTGTCTCTTTCCAACCGTGGCATTTTCAGCAGGATAGGATGCACCCATTTCCTCAAGTGGATTTAAGGCTCTAAGAGTGGATTTTCACATTGCAAGCCTGTGCATGGGGGTGGCACGGGGCCCAGCCCCGCCGGCTGGCACGCTTCTCCCACCCTGGGGATGTTCCCAGGAAGGAGAAGCGGATTCGACCTGCAGATTCATGGCCTGGCTCTGAAGTCACAGACCAGGGGACCACGCTCTCCTTTGCAAGAACTGGGGGTGCCCGGGAGAGGCCCGTGGGCTCTGGGTCCACATGCCTCCTGTGAATGAGGGCAGCGAAGCCCTCCGCCGCCTCGTATCTGCAGCCTACCGCCCAGGGCTGGAGTGATGGCTTTCACTGAACTGCCTGAGTAGTTTATTTTTTCACTGCTTCCTGACCCCGTATCTACAGCTATTATTCGCTCAAGTAATTTGCTTTATTTGAATGGCACCTTATATTTTATGAGCACTTAAAAATATCCTGCCCCGGGCTCTGCAGGGGATGGCACGGGGCCGGGAGGAAGGAGACGGTGCCGAACATGATTGAAGAAGGAGTCGAATCCATTCATGCATTCATTCCTTCACTCACTCGCCTGTACAACCTCCCTCTGCTGAGGGCAGAGACGTCTATGCTGGGCGCCATTCTCTCTTTGAACTGTGAAATATGACAGACGTGCACGCGATTCCCGGACCCTGTGCCCTGGGTCCATTTGGCAACAAGGACAGCGGGTGGCCCTAGCCGGGAGCGTTCCCCCGGATGGACCACTAGACAGGATGATGTCACTCAAGGGAAGCCCCACCCTCTCTGGGCTCCAGGGCTGAGGAGAGTGGCCGCAGTGGGGGAGAGAGGCCCCCAGCCTCCCGGCCACTGACCCCTGGACTCCTGGGCTCTACCCGCTGCTGTTACTCTCTTGACCTTCTCATGACCGTCATCAAGAGGCCCAGCGGTGGCCTTGGGAGATGGGGACGGGGTCCACGTGCTGTTATGTCCTCATCAGAAAAGGCTGGGACACAGACACTCTATATGTCCTTCCCCCGTCAAGATTCTGATCCTTTGGAGGAAATAGGCCAACGAAAGGCAGACGGGGTGCAGGTGTGCCAATGAGTGCAGCGCCCGCGGGTCACGATTAGCGGAAGTGGAGCAAAGGGAGCCCACGGCGAGATTTCTCAGGGGAGCCGCCCCTGCCCGCACTGGAGCACCCCATCCTGACCACAGGTGGTCGGATGCGAGGAGTGGGAGCCCCAAACTAGACCCCCCACAGAATTTAACTCCCTAACCTGGACGGTTCTGAGAGGCACGCGGGGCAATGTTAACAACTGGGCTGGAACAACAGGTGCTACCCTGGGCCACCCCAGCAGACCCCAAGCGAGTGTAGTCACCCTACCCGTAACGACAGCTGTCACTTACAGGAGGCCCACCGTGTACCTGGCCTGCGGACCCATCACCTTGAAGCATCACAACAAGCTCAGAAAGGAGGTGGGGAAACGGGCTCAGAGAGGGCAAGCCACTGTCCAAGGGCCACCCCGCAGCCACAAGCCCAAGCCTGGAGCTGAAACGACCCCCACCATGACAAAGTGAGCACTGATGGTGACAAAGGGCACCAGCCCCACCAGCCTGCTGGGCAACTGAGCAGGTAGTTCGGCAGCAGTGACCACGCCCACGCAAGCGCACCTGTGCTCTAGAGATCTGGAAGTTTCTGGACCCACAGAACCACAGGGGGGTACAGATGGCAGCCCTGATGCTTCCTGGCTGAGTGGCTCTGGGCCTCAGGTACAGGCGTCCAGGGAGCGAGTCTGGGAGCAGCACAGCACGTTAGTGTTCGGAAAGCGTTGCCTGGCTCGAGCTGCTGAAACTCAGGCTTTATGTCCTAAACACAGGCACACGCGCACACACACACAGATGTGTACCCGTGCACCTGCACACGGGTGCGTACACACACACGCGCACATGTGGGCACACGCAGACGTGATCCTGGGTCAGGTAAACCGCTGGCTCGTGGAGAACACCACCCTTCCTTCCGTCTACGAGGGCTCACATGCAGTTTCCCCAAACCAGAGTCCTTGCCGGGTTTCATGTGGGGAAGCATGGTGCCTGTGATCCAGGAGAAACCCACACCACGTGCCTGAGCCAGACGGGGTCAGTGGCCGAGAGTCACGTGACTCGGGTCCCGAGCGCTGGTTCTCAGCAGGAGCGTGACAGGGAGGAGAGAGCCCGCTCCGGCCAGCGGAGACGCTCAGGGACGCCCCTCCTCAGCCTGTGGGGAATGTATACCTCCTCCCACACAAACCAAATGGCCTGAGGAGACAGACAGCCTGACCTCACAGTGTGTCCTAGAGCCCCAGGAGAACCTTGTGTGAACAAAGCCGGGCGCCTGGACCCGCGCCCCGTGCCTGCTTTCTGCCCTGGGCTGTGGCCTGGGCCATGGGTGACCCAGTCCCGTGAGGCTGAGGGCCATCAGCTCCTCCCGGGGGCAGTGAGGACCACCCAGGGTGTCTGACCACAGCAGGGCCCTGGCCACGGAGTGAGAATCCCAAGAACGCAGACCCACGCTGCCCTCATCACAGGACCTTGACGGTGGTACCCAGAAGGCCCTTGACACGGGCTCTTTCCCAATCTCCTGCAAGCTCCAGGCCAGGGTGTCCAGGGAAAGGGATGGGAGGAGGAGCAAAGAGACCACTCACCCAGGGGTGACAATCCTGAGGCCCCAGCCTGGCCCTCCACCCAGGGTGCCTGCAACCCATGCCCAGGGGATGCTGAGCTTCAGGCTTCGATGGCCCCCAGTTTGCCTAACTGATTATGAAAACTTCCTAGGATGAGAAAGAGCCAGGTGCTGGCTCAGACGTGCTGACTGGGCCCGGCTCCGTCTCCCTGGGTGGGCCAGTCTCTTCGTTTAAAGCACAGGAAGTGGGGCTGCGGACATCCCAGTCCCAGCGCCTTTGACAGGAGCTGAGATGAGGCCCCTGGTGCCTCAGGTGTTGAGGAGGGGCCTGTGGATGCTGGCTTCCCTCCAGGTCCGCGGCTGGAAGACCTCGGAGGCCGACTGAGCCGGAGCCCACCCCGCCCAGCAGTTCCCAGGACAGGGGCCTGACAGCCAAGACCCATCTAGTCACAACACATGGGGCAAAGCAGGTGATGAAGGACCCGCTGAAGATGCCGGTCTTCCTGGCAGCCCCGGGCAGCGCTGCTTCTGCTGCAGGGAGAGGAGAGGCCAGCAGTCAGGGCGCCCAGGAGGGCAGGGGACAGAGCTGCGTCCAGAGCCAAGAGCCGAACCAGGCAGGTTCAAGGGGACATTCAGGCCCAAGGGATACAGAGGGACAGAACAAGAGAGAGAAGGAGCAACGGAGAGCTGGGTTTCTTTTGTACAGGTGAAGTCGTGGAGGCATAGGCAGGCAGAAGGAGGGAGGGGACAGTCTTTTCCCCCTTTCCCCGTTCTAAGCCCCTCCCCCACCCTCCCCCGGCGCTTCGTTCCGCTCAGCGCAGAGAGAGCTAAGATCCGCTCAGGGGGGAGCAGGCTGGACCCTCGTGAGGAGAGGCCACCTGGGCCTGCGGGGACATGGGGAGGGGGCAGCGTGGGGCAGGGGCTGCGGGAGCTCCGTGCACAGGTGGGAGAAGGCAACACTTAGCAGCGACGCCAGCTGCAGAGTCAGTGGGCACGTGCGTGCCAAGTCGTGAGCCGACGGACCCCGGCAGATCCTCCCCAAGACTCGAGTCCCCAGGTCGGGCAAAGGCACAGGGTCAGCAGGACAGAAATGGGGAGGGCTCCGACCCACACCCACCTGCCCCAGGATGGGCGTGGCCGCCGCGCCTACATCAGGGCGGGGGCAACCCGCCCCCATGGCACAGACCTCACAGCTTGGTGCAAAATGTCCTGTCTGCTGCAACACATGTTCCACGGGGACATGAGAAACGCCCATGCCTTTGGGTGTGTGGACACACGGAGGAGTGTATAAACAAGCCAACATGGAAGCTCATGAGCAGCGCGCAGGGGAAGCCCTCGAGTGCGACGCCTGAGCAGGCGACCGAGCCCGCAGGGTCCTCTGAGCCACCTGCCAGGGGAGTGCAGGAGCTCGGATGCGGCCTCCGGGGCTGGGGGTGGTGTGGGGTCAGCTACCTGCGTGGTGACCACGTCGCTGAGCTGAAAGGGGCCTAGTGTCGTCCGCAGCACCTTGAGCGGCTGGTGTGGAGCAGGGAGGCCAAGGCCCCCGAAGCGCCCGCGCAGCGAGCAGGACGCGAAGGCGCCGGTAGCCGAGCCACCAGCAGACGCGCGGTGAGCTCGAAAGCCAGCGACCCTCCCCACCAGTAGGCCAGCAGCAGGTGCGTGTCGCGCGGTCGCAGGCTCAGGGCGTAGGGCGCAGCGCAGCGGGAAACCCACCGCCAGCCTTGGAAGCCGAGAAAGTGTCCCGGAAGCCGACGGGCCCGGCCCCTGCGGCGACCGCCCGCGCAGCACGCCGAGCAGCGTGAAGCGCACGTCCGGCGCCGGCAGCAGCCCGGGGCCCAGGGACAGCTTCACCGGGCAGACGCCTGAGGTGCGCGCGCAGCTGGCTCCGTAGGCTCAGAGCAGCAGCGGCGCGCTGGACAGCGGCGACACGGCCAACCCCAGCGCCACCAGCACCGCCTCTCCCCGGCCCGTGGCGCTAGCGATTCGCCAGGCACCCAGCCGCGGCGTGGGACAGACCGGTGCGAGCGGGGGAACGCGCGGCGGGGCAGCGGGCGCGCCCGCGGAGTCCGAGGATCCGGAGCCGGCGGGCAGGCCCGCAGCGGCGCTCAGAGCCGCGGCAAAGCGCAGGGCCCCAGGGCACTGACCAAGGCGCTGCGCTGCGGAGCGGGGCGCCTCCCGGGAGGGCGGAGCGCGGACACCGCCGCCGAGGCCACCCCCCGCGGCGCTGTCCAGGGTGCTGAACGCGCTCGCCGTGCCCGCGCCCGGCGCAGATCTGCCCCTGGCACCGTCTAGCCCCTGAGGCTAGGCAGGAGGGCGCAGGGTGTGGGGGACCCAGAGGTCTGATGGCTGTTGCTTTGCCTTTACTTCCCTTCTCGTGGAGTGGCGGGAGGGGGCTCTGCGCCCCTCAGTTCCGGACCAGGTTGGTCCGTGCAGTGGTCACACCTTCACGGGTGACTCACGCACAGTTGAAATGCTGACCAACCAGTGAGCTCCTCCTCCAATGCCTCTCACCGTGCGCCTCACCCTCCTCTTCGCTGGCGCCAAACCGCTGTGGTTTGTGGGGGGCTCTGAGTAGGGAGACTGAGGGGGCAGGGAACTGTGCAGCGCAGGCAGAGGGTGTTACAAGGAGGGAACTAGAGAGGGAAAGCACGCCCTGGCTGGGTCACGTTCCCCTTCCCCAACCCCCAGCTCAGGGTCAGCGACTGGATCCATGCTTGTTGAACCAAGAAGCATGGCAAGAAGTGGAAACAGGGTTGGAAGAGGGGTGAGGGGAGGAGGGGGAGGAGGAAGGAAAGGTAAAGAGGAGAGCAGGACATCAGGAGATGGAGGGGGAAAGGAAGAGAAACACAGAGAGACAGAAAGAAAGGCTGAAAACTTGGGAGGGGCTGCTCCCAGCGTCCTACAGTCTGGAAGCACCTTTGGAGCTGGAGCTCTGCTGCACCACATGGCTCCTGGAGCCTCTAGGAGAGGGTCTCTCTCCCTCCCCACCTCCCCTGACCCCTCTCGGCTTCCGAACCTAGTCACTCTGTGGGAATCTTCCAATCCTTTCAATGGCCAGATGGCAGGACAAGGATGAGGGGAAGGCACTTGGAAGCCACTGGTTCCAGGAACCTTCTTGGCATCTTCTCTGCAGTGGCAGCCCTGACATAAGAGCCAGAAAACAAACCTTCATCCCAGCTTTCCCCACTCCTTCCTACCCACCCTCACCCGGAGGCTCTGCCAGCCTAGCCCTTTCTGAAGAACAAAGTGTGGCTAGTAGGGAGTCTCCCTAGTGCCAGTGCTCTAAGGCCTGGATAGAGGGCAGGGGACTGGAGGAAGCAGCAGGACGGACTGGCCCCATCACCTGCCACGTGGCCTCGGGCAAGTCACTTGACCTCCTGGGCCTCCTTTTCTCATCTGTGTGATGGATATTAATAGCTAGTAATTGCATCTTCCTTGTGTGGCTGCTATTAGGATTAAACTAACTTATATGCATAAAGGGCTTAGAGCAGTGTCCGGCACACCACACTGAGCACTCAGAGAAGTGTCAGCCTCTATTATGATTCCCACCTTATAGCTGGGGAAAGGAAGACTCAGGTAACTTAAGTGTCTTTTCCAAGGCTCCATAACTAGAAACCAGGAGTGCTGGGAATCACTCTGGCTCCAACCCCAATGTCCTTATCCCTACGCAGAGAGGCCATCAAACCAGCTCCAAGCCCAGTCTCCTTCCATTAAATGCAGCAGCTTCCTCTTGCCGCCTCCTCCCTGCCAATCTGCTTTCAAATCCAAGAGAAATTTTCACCCAATCAGACCTTGCATGAAACCAGAACAGCAATCAAACACATGGAGGCTAAACATTGCACTGCTAAATAAGCAAGAGATCACTGAAGAAATCAAAGAAGAAATTTTTAAAATACCTAGAAACAAATGGCAACAAAAACATGATAATGCAAAACCTATGGGATGCAGCAAAAGCAGTTCTAAGAGGGAAGTTTATAGCAATTCAGTCTCACCTCAAGACACAAGAAAAGGGCTTCCCTCGTGACGCAGTGGTTAAGAACCTGCCTGCCAATGCAGGGGACATGGGTTCGAGCTCTGGTCTGGGAAGATCCCACATGCAGCGGGCCACCGCAATGAGAAGCCCACGCACCACAACGAAGAGTAACCTCCACTCACTGTAACTAGGAAAGCCAGCGTGCAGCAACGAAGACCCAATGCAGCCAAAAGTAAATAAATAAATAAATAAATAAATATTTTTTTAAAAGGAACAAGAAAAATCTCAAATAAAAATCTACTCTTACACCTAAAGCAACTAGAAAAAGAAGAGCAAAGAACACCCAAAGTTAGTAGAAGGAAAGAAATCATAAAGATCAGAGCAGAAAGAAATGAAATAGAAATGAAAAAAACAGTAGCAAAGATCAATAAAACTAAAAGTTGGTTCTTCAAGAAAATAAACAAAATTGATAAACCTTTAGCCAGACTCATCAAGAAAAAAAAGGGAGAGGACTCAAATCAATAAAATTATAAATGAAAAAGGAGAGATTACAACTGACACTGCAGAAATACAAAGGATCATAAGAGACTACTACAAACAACTATATGCCAGTAAAATGGACAGCCTGGAAGAAATGGACAAATTATTGGAAAGGTACAACTTTCCAAGACTGAACCAGGAAGAATTAGAAAATATAAACAGACCAATCACAGGTAATGAAATTGAAACTGCAACTAAAAATCTTCCAACAAACAAAAGTCCAGGACCAGGTGGCTTCACAGGAGAATTCTATCAAACATTTAGAGAAGAGCTAACACCCATCCTTCTCAAACTCTTCCAAAAGATTTCAGGGGAGGAACACTCCCAAA
>NC_041220.1:142705512-142708470 GCF_002837175.3 Physeter macrocephalus | reverse complement strand
AAATGGTAATAGGAACATACATATTGATAATTACCTTAAATGTAAATGGATTAAATGCTCCCACCAAAAGACACAGACTGGCTGAATGGATACAAAAACGAGACCCATATATATGCTGTCTACAAGAGACCCACTTCAGACCTAGGGACACATACAGACTGAAAGTGAGGGGATGGAAAAAGATATTCCATGCAAATGGAAATCAGAAGAAAGCTGGAGTAGCAATTCTCATATCAGACAAAATAGACTTTAAAGTAAAAACTATTACAAGAGACAAAGAAGGACACTATATAATGATCAAGGGTTCGATCCATGAAGAAGATATAACAATTGTAAATATTTATGCACCCAACATAGGAGCACCTCAATACATAAGGCAAATACTAACAGCCATAAAAGGGGAAATCGACAGTAACACAATCATAGTAGGGGACTTTAACACCCCACTTTCACCAATGGACAGATCATCCAAAATGAAAATAAATAAGGAAACACAAGCTTTAAATGATACATTACACAAGATGGACTTAATTGATATTTATAGGACATTCCATCCAAAAACAACAGAATACACATTTTTCTCAAGTGCTCATGGAACATTCTCCAGGATAGATCATATATTGGGTCACAAATCTAGCCTTGGCAAATTTAAGAAAATTGAAATCATATCAAGTATCTTTTCTGACCACAACGCTATGAGACTAGATATCAATTACAGGAAAAGATCTGTAAAAAATACAAACACATGGAGGCTAAACAATACACTACTTAATAACGAAGTGATCACTGAAGAAATCAAAGAGGAAATCAAAAAATACTTAGAAACAAATGACAATGGAGACACGACGACCCAAAACCTATGGGATGCAGCAAAAGCAGTTCTAAGAGGGAAGTTTATAGCAATACAATCCTACCTTAAGAAACAGGAAACATCTCGTATAAACAACCTAACTTTGCACCTAAAGCAATTAGAGAAAGAAGAACAAAAGAACCCCAAATTTAGCAGAAGGAAAGAAATCATAAAGATCAGATCAGAAATAAATGAAAAAGAAATGAAGGAAACAATAGCAAAGATCAATAAAACTAAAAGCTGGTTCTTTGAGAAGATAAATAAAATTGATAAACCATTAGCCAGACTCATCAAGAATAAAAGGGAGAAGACTCAAATCAATAGAATTAGAAATGAAAAAGGAGATGTAACAACTGACACTGCAGAAATACAAAAGATTATTAGAGATTACTACAAGCAACTGTATGCCAATAAAATGGACAATCTGGAAGAAATGGACAAATTCTTAGAAATGCACAAGCTGCCGAGACTGAACCAGGAAGAAATAGAAAATATGAACAGACCAGTCACAAGCACTGAAATTGAAACTGTGATTAAAAATCTTCCAACAAACAAAAGCCAAGGACCAGATGGCTTTACAGGCGAATTCTATCAAACATTTAGAGAAGAGCTAACACCTATCCTTCTCAAACTCTTCCAAAAGATAGCAGAGGGAGGAACACTCCCAAACTCATTCTATGAGGCCACCATAACCCTGATACCAAAACCAGACAAAGACGTCACAAAGAAAGAAAACTACAGGCCAATATCACTGATGAACATAGATGCAAAAATCCTCAACCAAATACTAGAAAACAGAATCCAACAGCACATTAAAAGGATCATACACCATGATCAAGTGGGGTTTATTCCAGGAATTCAAAGATTCTTCCATATACACAATTCAATCAACATGATACACCATATTAACAAATTGAAGGAGAAAAACCATATGATCATCTCAATAGATGCAGAGAAAGCTTTCGACAAAATTCAACACCCATTTATGATAAAAGCCCTGCAGAAAGTAGGCATAGAGAGAACTTTCCTCAACATAATAAAGGCCAGGGCTTCCCTGGTGGCGCAGTAGTTGAGAGTCCGCCTGCCAATGCAGGGGATATGGGTTTGGGCCCCAGTCCGGGAAGATCCCACATGCCGTGGAGTGGCTGGGCCCGTGAGCCATGACCACTGAGCCTGCGTGTTCGGAGCCTGTGCTCCACAACAGGAGAGGCCACAAAAGTGAGAGGCCCGCGTACAGCAAAAAAATAAATAAATTTAAAAAATAAAAATAAAAAAATAAAGGCCATATATGACAAACCCATAGCCAACATCATCCTCAATGGTGAAAAACTTAAACCGTTTCCACTAAGATCAGGAACAAGACAAGGTTGCCCGCTCTCACCACTATTATTCAACATGGTTTTGAAAGTTTTACCCACAGCAATCAGAGAAGAAAAAGAAATAAAAGGAATCCAAATTGGAAAAGAAGAAGCAAAGCTGTCACTGTTTGCAGTTGACATACTATACATAGAGAATGCTAAAGATGCCACCAGAAAGCTCCTAGAACTAATCAATGAATTTGGTAAGGTTGCAGGGTACAAAATTAATGCACAGAAGTCTCTTGCATTCCTATACACTAACAACGAAAGATCAGAAAGAGAAATTAAGGAAACAATCCCATTTACCATTGCAACAAAAAGAATAAAATACCTAGGAATAAACCTACCTAAGGAGGAAAAAGACCTGTACTCAGAAAACTATAAAACACCGATGAAAGAAATTAAAGGTGACACAAACAGATGGAAAGATATACCATGCTCCTGGATTGGAAGAATCAATATAGTGAAAATGACTATACTACCCAAATCAATCTACAGGTTAAATGCAATCCCTATCAAACTACCAACGGCATTTTTCACAGAATTGGAACAAAAAATTATACAATTTGTATGGACACAAAAAAGACCCCAAATAGCCAAAGCAATCTTGGCAAAGAAAAACAGAGCTGGAGGAATCAGGCTCCCCGACTTCAGACTATACTACAAAGCTACAGTAATCAAGGCAATATGGTACTGGCACAAAAACATAAATACAGATCAGTGATACAGGATAGAAAGCCCAGAGAAAAA
>NC_041220.1:142688390-142704717 GCF_002837175.3 Physeter macrocephalus | reverse complement strand
CATCATCAGAAAATCTACAAACAATAAATGCTGGAGAGGGTGTGGAGAAAAGGGAACCCTCTTGCACTGTTGGTGGGAATGTAAATTGATACAGCCACTATGGAGAACAGTATGGAGTTTTCTTAAAAAACTAAAAATAGAACTACCATATGACCCAGCAATCCCACAACTGGGCACATACCTTGAGAAAACCATAATTCAAAAAGACACATGCACCCCCATGTTCACTGCAACACTATTTACAATAGCCAGGACATGGAAACCACCTAAATGTCCGTTGACAGATGACTGGATACAGAAGATGTGGAACATATATATAATGGAATATTACTCAGCCATAAAAAGAAATGAAATTGGGTCATTTGTAGCACAGGGAGCTCAGCTCGGTGCTCTGTGATGGCCTAGATGGGGGGGATGCGGGGGAGGGGGAGGGGAGGTCCAAGAGGGAGGGGTTGTGTGTATGCGTAGGGCTGATTCACTTTGCTGTGTGGCAGAAACTAACACAACATTGTAAAGCAATTATACTGCAATAACAGAACAAGCCTTGATGATTTTCCCAGGAAGAGCAGGCAGGTCTGCAGCCCCTGGCATCAGTCAAGGGCTCAGGGAAATAGCTGGAACAGACTCCTCCAAGGCTCCTGAGTGACTGTCTGAGGATCTGTGGATCAATGGAGGTGTCAGGTAGCTTCACAGGGAGGCTTCAGTCCAGCCACTTACAACAAATGCCATCCCCTCTAAGTGTCTCCAGGGAGAGACAGATTCCCGAAAGTTCACCCAAGGGAGATGAGGTAGGAGGAGCGATTACGTATTATGTAAAGAGAAGCCATCCACCCCTCAACAAGGATTTCCTGGGCGCCCAGCATGTGTGAGGGAGCCTGTGGACACTACATAGACTCTGGAGATTAAACAGAGAGAACATTTGGGCAAAATAAGATCTGATAAACGCAACCGCCCTGACCTCCTATAAGAAATAATGATCTTGTTCTTTTTTTTAAATTTTATTTATTTATTTTTGGCTGTGTTGGGTCTTCACTGTTGTGCACAGGGTTTCTCTAGTTGCGGCGAGCAGGGGCTACTCTTTGATGTGGTGTGCGGGCTTCTCATTGCGGCGGCTTCTCTTGTTGCAGAGCGTGGGCTCTAGTCTCACGGGCTTCAGTAGTTGCAGCACACAGGCTCAGTAGTTGTGGCATGCGGGCTCTAGAGCACAGGCTCAGTAGTTGTAGCGCACGGGGCTTAGTTGCTCTGCAGCATGTGGGATCTTCCCAGATAGGGATCGAACCCGTGTCCCCTGCATTGGCAGGCGGATTCTCAACCACTGCACCACCAGGGAAGCCCTGGTCTTGCTCTTTAAGACAAGTGAATTGTATCATTTATATCAAATTGAAGCACAGTCCTATGTGAACCAATTCATTTCCAGGAAGGTGCACTGAGACCTTGCTATGTGCAATCAGGGAGGGAAACAAATGAGTAAAGAGGAAAAAGAACAAGTGTTAACTGAGTCTTTTGCTTTTTACTTAATTTTAAGTGTATTTTATTATTGACCGTATTTAATTATCATTCCTGCCCCAGTTTTTCAGATCAGGAAACAATTTGGAGCAGTTAGCCTTTGATTAAGTCTCAGAAGCATCATCATTCGAGCCCAGGTCTTCTATTTGGGCTGAAACAGAAGTGTCAGTGGGTACACAGAGGAGCTGGCACTTTTCCAGCTGACAGGTGGGGAAAGGCCTAGGAGAAACAAGCAGGGAGAGCTCTCCAGGACAAGGCAAGACCATAGATGAAGTCAGAGCCTGGGCATCGAAGATGTGACCGAATGGGCATCTGCGTGTGTGTGTGTGTGTGCATCTGTGCGTGTGTGTGAGATCACAGTGGTAAAAGGAGCCAGCAGATCCTTGAGGGTTCTGAGGGGTCACTGAGGGATATCTCAGGCAATGTGGAACTGTTAAATATTACTGAGTAGGGAAGACTCTAGGAGCCCACTCTGAGCTTTGCTGTAGAGATGGGTCTCCCAGCAAGAATGAGCAAGATGGAGTAGCGAAGGGCAGCCTGGGCATCGAAGATGTGACCGAATGGGCATCTGCGTGTGTGTGTGTGTGTGTGTGTGTGTGTGTGTGCATCTGTGCGTGTGTGTGAGATCACAGTGGCAAAAGGAAGCCTGGGCATCGAAGATGTGACCGAATGGGCATCTGCGTGTGTGTGTGTGTGTGCATCTGTGCGTGTGTGTGAGATCACAGTGGTAAAAGGAGCCAGCAGATCCTTGAGGGTTCTGAGGGGTCACTGAGGGATATCTCAGGCAATGTGGAACTGTTAAATATTACTGAGTAGGGAAGACTCTAGGAGCCCACTCTGAGCTTTGCTGTAGAGATGGGTCTCCCAGCAAGAATGAGCAAGATGGAGTAGCGAAGGGCACACGCTAACTTTTTAGAGCAACATTTTTAAGTCAAGGTGAAAATATTAAACATTTTAATAAAGTTTTTTTTAAGGCTGGAAGATACATGGGCTAGACCCTGTATGCCACCCTACAGAGGAGTTAAATTTTTCATCAGGAATCAGATTTGAGGGAAGAAGATTAAATGGTACTGTAAGACCACAGGGCTCAAAACCACCACCTACAACCCCAGGTGATGGGGGGCAGCCCAGCTGGCGAGATCTGAGCCCAGACGCTTTGTGGGCTTCAGGGAAGAGCAAACAGAATGTCTCCAGATCTACCAAGATGCCCCTCCATATACTCCAGTGATCTGCCTTCCAGGAAAGCACCTCAAAAAAACAATCTGAGACAGAAATGTTGGCTCACACAGGCAGGAAATCTGAAAGAAAGAGAAATGAACTAAAAACACAACAACAGAACATGGCAAATACAGTACTGTATTCTCCAACACAACACATGTAGCCATTAAAATGCAGGCCAACGCTCATTGAGTATTATTTAGTGAAAAACACTGATCATGGCATGAAAACATACTATGATCTCAACTCTGAGCAAGGTCTGGAAAGGCTGGGTGGAAATGTGCCAGACCATGGTCACCTGTGGTTGGTAGAATTGTGTTTGGGTCTGTTTCGCTCACACAGGCAGGAAATCTGAAAGAAAGAGAAATGAACTAAAAACACAACAACAGAACATGGCAAATACAGTACTGTATTCTCCAACACAACACATGTAGCCATTAAAATGCAGGCCAACGCTCCTTGAGTATTATTTAGTGAAAAACACTGATCATGGCATGAAAACATACTATGATCTCAACTCTGAGCAAGGTCTGGAAAGGCTGGGTGGAAATGTGCCAGACCATGGTCACCTGTGGTTGGTAGAATTGTGTTTGGGTCTGTTTCTTTCTGTTTCTTTATACATTCCATAACTTTTACATTTTTTCTAAGAGTATGAACTGCTTTGAAAATCAGGAAATAATTCAAAAAGAAAGATCCAGGTCAAGTCCTCTGTCAAAACCCAGAGCAATGCTATACCTTCCACACCTCTAAGTCTGCCCATCATGACTGACTTTTGTTTCCCAGGTTTGGAGAATCTTTTAAAAACTTGTTTATTGGAGTATAGTTGATTTGCAATGTTGTGTTAGTTTCAGGTGTCAGAGCATCTTAGTTATGTAAAATCTGGTAGAAGTGACCTTCCTGCGGGGTGCAGGGGGGAAGAGTCAGGGAGAGAGAGGAAGAGAGGGGGGTAGAATTCCTTAAAATCACAGAGGGGTAAAAAAGTACTGACGTTGGTGATATTGTCCAGACTTCTCAGCCATCACCCTCGTCTGCATTAACAACAATTAAGACTTCTGTGAATCAGGGAGGAGTCCCCAAGCACCAGGGAGCTGGCACCTGCAGATGCTGGATGAGTCACATCTGTCCCCTGCCCTCCTGGGGTTTACGGGATGCAGATGAGATGGAGAGCAAACCAGAGCCTGGACATGACCCCCTGCAGGATCAGGGCTGTGAT
Source organism: Physeter macrocephalus (assembly GCF_002837175.3). Lineage (NCBI taxonomy): Eukaryota > Metazoa > Chordata > Mammalia > Artiodactyla > Physeteridae > Physeter > Physeter macrocephalus. The sequence continues at coordinate 142,700,780 of NC_041220.1, read as the reverse complement.
AGAGGGAGACCCACGGTTCTGGGGGAGCCTGGGTGTGGCCCTTAACCAGGCCGGTGTCTCCCCAGAGCAAGGACGCAAGAGTCAGACCAAGGAGGAGCAAGTAAGATAATTAGATAATCGTAGCCTGGGCTTAGTTGCTCTGCAGCATGTGGGATCTTCCCAGATAGGGATCGAACCCGTGTCCCCTGCATTGGCAGGCGGATTCTCAACCACTGCACCACCAGGGAAGCCCTGGTCTTGCTCTTTAAGACAAGTGAATTGTATCATTTATATCAAATTGAAGCACAGTCCTATGTGAACCAATTCATTTCCAGGAAGGTGCACTGAGACCTTGCTATGTGCAATCAGGGAGGGAAACAAATGAGTAAAGAGGAAAAAGAACAAGTGTTAACTGAGTCTTTTGCTTTTTACTTAATTTTAAGTGTATTTTATTATTGACCGTATTTAATTATCATTCCTGCCCCAGTTTTTCAGATCAGGAAACAATTTGGAGCAGTTAGCCTTTGATTAAGTCTCAGAAGCATCATCATTCGAGCCCAGGTCTTCTATTTGGGCTGAAACAGAAGTGTCAGTGGGTACACAGAGGAGCTGGCACTTTTCCAGCTGACAGGTGGGGAAAGGCCTAGGAGAAACAAGCAGGGAGAGCTCTCCAGGACAAGGCAAGACCATAGATGAAGTCAGAGCCTGGGCATCGAAGATGTGACCGAATGGGCATCTGCGTGTGTGTGTGTGTGTGCATCTGTGCGTGTGTGTGAGATCACAGTGGTAAAAGGAGCCAGCAGATCCTTGAGGGTTCTGAGGGGTCACTGAGGGATATCTCAGGCAATGTGGAACTGTTAAATATTACTGAGTAGGGAAGACTCTAGGAGCCCACTCTGAGCTTTGCTGTAGAGATGGGTCTCCCAGCAAGAATGAGCAAGATGGAGTAGTGAAGGGCACACGCTAACTTTTTAGAGCAACATTTTTAAGTCAAGGTGAAAATATTAAACATTTTAATAAAGTTTTTTTTAAGGCTGGAAGATACATGGGCTAGACCCTGTATGCCACCCTACAGAGGAGTTAAATTTTTCATCAGGAATCAGATTTGAGGGTAAGAAGATTAAATGGTACTGTAAGACCACAGGGCTCAAAACCACCACCTACAACCCCAGGTGATGGGGGGCAGCCCAGCTGGCGAGATCTGAGCCCAGACGCTTTGTGGGCTTCAGGGAAGAGCAAACAGAATGTCTCCAGATCTACCAAGATGCCCCTCCATATACTCCAGTGATCTGCCTTCCAGGAAAGCACCTCAAAAAAACAATCTGAGACAGAAATGTTGGCTCACACAGGCAGGAAATCTGAAAGAAAGAGAAATGAACTAAAAACACAACAGAACATGGCAAATTCAGTACTGTATTCTCCAACACAACACATGTAGCCATTAAAATGCAGGCCAACGCTCCTTGAGTATTATTTAGTGAAAAACACTGATCATGGCATGAAAACATACTATGATCTCAACTCTGAGCAAGGTCTGGAAAGGCTGGGTGGAAATGTGCCATACCATGGTCACCTGTGGTTGGTAGAATTGTGTTTGGGTCTGTTTTTTTCTGTTTCTTTATACATTCCATAACTTTTACATTTTTTCTAAGAGTATGAACTGCTTTGAAAATCAGGAAATAATTCAAAAAGAAAGATCCAGGTCAAGTCCTCTGTCAAAACCCAGAGCAATGCTATACCTTCCACACCTCAAAGTCTGCCCATCATGACTGACTTTTGTTTCCCAGGTTTGGAGAATCTTTTAAAAACTTGTTTATTGGAGTATAGTTGATTTGCAATGTTGTGTTAGTTTCAGGTGTCAGAGCATCTTAGTTATGTAAAATCTGGTAGAAGTGACCTTCCTGCGGGGTGCAGGGGGGAAGAGTCAGGGAGAGAGAGGAAGAGAGGGGGGTAGAATTCCTTAAAATCACAGAGGGGTAAAAAAGTACTGACGTTGGTGATATTGCCCAGACTTCTCAGCCATCACCCTCGTCTGCATTAACAACAATTAAGACTTCTGTGAATCAGGGAGGAGTCCCCAAGCACCAGGGAGCTGGCACCTGCAGATGCTGGATGAGTCACATCTGTCCCCTGCCCTCCTGGGGTTTACGGGATGCAGATGAGATGGAGAGCAAACCAGAGCCTGGACATGACCCCCTGCAGGATCAGGGCTGTGATAGAGGGAGACCCACGGTTCTGGGGGAGCCTGGGTGTGGCCCTTAACCAGGCCGGTGTCTCCCCAGAGCAAGGACGCAAGAGTCAGACCAAGGAGGAGCAAGTAAGATAATTAGATAATCGTAGCCTGTGGCGGGAACAGACCCTAGAAAACCTCGATATTGGGCTACACGAGCCAGGTTTGTCCCAAAAGGCTCTGGATCCCTCAGTCTGGAAGCCCCGGAGGCCTGTGGGGTCTGGTCAGTGCTAGGAGTGCTGAGGAGGTAAGGGCCACGTCTGCACAGGAGCCCAGCCCGTGTGCAGCCCGTATGAAGACCCCCTCGGGATGGGGAAGGAGGTGGGGAGCCAGGAGAGTCTCAGGAGGTCCTGGAGGCAGCAGCTCAAGGTCAATGATCAGCCTGGAGCCCTGTCTACCTGGACCACCTCTGCTCATCCTGCAGCCCCACAGCCGTTAGACCATGCCCAGCCCTGAGCCTGGCCTCCTTCTCCTGAAGTGCTCGAAATTCTCAAAAAGCTCTTCCCAGAGGCATCCTGAGCACTGGAAGCAAGTGGCCTGGGCTCAGATCCTGGCTCATTGCCGTCTGAGCAGTGCAGCCTCAGGAACCTGAGCCTCAGTTTCCTTGTCTATAAAATGGGAAAACGATTGCCACAGGCTGAATGTTTGTGTCCCTGAAATTCCTATGTAGCATCCTAACACCCAGTGTGATGGTATTAGGAGGGCTTGAAGGTGGACCCACTGGCCAAGTCTGGACCTCAGGTTTTCCAATTCAGTCAAACGTGTATACTGAGCGCTGACCAGTGGGACCCCCTGTAGGCATCAGGCTGACGGGCAAAGACTCCCCTTCTGAGAGAGAGGAGCAAGGGCACATCCGGCTCCAGGGCTGGGAACTCCACATTGGAATGCTCCAGAAACCACAGATTCCCCGGAGGTAATGCCTTGTAAATGGCTCTAAGATGAAGCACTGCTTTCTGTCCAGCTCCAGAGATCACAAGCTGTGCCAGATGGGTCACGGGGTCCCATCCTGTGAGTGACAGCAGTCCAAGAGCGGACAACCCTGTCTACGGGCATCTGCACCCTCATAGCACATCTGGATCGATGGCCACACAACAGACACACAGCCAAGCTGGGAACCAGCGACAGAGGCCCAGCATGCCAATCCCTGCGCAGCCTGGTTCCCATGGGTCAGAGAAACCCCTCACTTTTGTCTCCATGAAAGTAGATTCACTGTGGGAAGACAGGGTGAGCAGAGACCGGTAGATGAACCCCCTCCGTCGGCATCCCTCCTGGCTGAACACACATGATTTAGCAAGTAGCCATCACTTCGTCTGGGTTGGGGGCTTAGCCTCTGGGGAATGTCTCAGTCCCTCCAGGCTGCTATGACAGAATACCACAGATAGGGTGGTTTATAAACACAGAAATTTATTTCTTACAGGTCTGAAGGCTGGAGCACGGTCAGGACCCTCAGGGGTCCCTCTTCTGAGTTGCAGACTTCTCGTGTCCTCACTCGTGGAAGGGGCAAGAGAGCTCTGTGTGGTCTCTTTTGTTAGAACACTAATCCCATCAGGGGGGCTCCCAAAGGTCCCACCTCCTGATACTGCACATTATGGAGGTTAGGGCTTCCACATGTGAATTTGAGGCATGCAAATATTCAGAGCACAGCCTGGGGAGACTTGTGTTATATTTCCAGTGAAGCTCGTTGTAAAGAAAATGTTGACGAAGTGGACAGTAGGAGAAAAAGGATGTGCGAGGCTAAAGAGAGAATTCGACCTGAGATTTGTCTCCATGGAAACAAGATTTAAAATAAATACTCCAGTTGTTCATTCTTTGGTTCATTCAGGAAACATCTGATGCGGGTCTGAGGACAGGGATGGACAAAACCAGGGCTCAGTGATATTGAAGGTGATGATGATGAAAGAGATGGTGATGGTGATGATATTGATAGTGATGATGATGGTGATGGTGATGATGATGATGGTGATGTATATGATGATGATGTTGGTGATGTTGATGGTGATGATGGTGATGATGACAGTGATGAGGATGATGGTGGTGATGATGGTGACGGTGATGGTGATGATGGTGATAATGGTGATGGTGATGATGATGGTGATGATGGAGATGAAAATGGTGATGTTGATGGTGATGATGATGGTGGTGATGTTGATGGTGATGATGGTGATGAGGATGGAGATGTGGATGGTGATGATGGGGATGAGGATGGAGATGTGGATGGTGATGATGGGGATGAGGATGGTGATGGTGACGATGGTGATGTTGATGGTGATTATGATGATGGTGAAGTTGATGGGATGATGGTGATGATGATGATGATAATGCTGATGATGATGCTGCTGATGATGCTGATGATGCTGACGATGATGGTGATGATGATGGTGATGTTGATGGTGATGATGGTGGTGATGATAGTGATGATGGTGATCATGATGATGATAATGGTGATGGTGATGGTGATGATGGAGATGGTGAGGTATATGGTGATGATGATGGTGATGGTGATCTTGATGGTGATGATGCTGATGTCGATGCTGCTGCTGCTGCTGATGATGGTGATAGTGATGGTGATGATGATGATGGTGATATTAATGGCGATGATGATGATGTTGATGTTGATGATGGTGATGATGATGGTGATGATGGTGATGTTGATGGTGATGATGGTGATGATGATGATGGTGATGTTGATAGTGATGATGCTGATTCTGATGATGGTGATGATGGTGATGGTGATGATGTTGATGATGCTGATGACGCTGCTGCTGATGATGATATGCTGACGATGATGGTGATGATGGTGTTGATGGTGTTGAAGGTGATGATGGTGATGATGGTGATGATGTTGGTGATGATGATGATGGTGATGGTGAAGATGATGGTGAACATGATGGTGATGATGATGATGATGATGTTGATGCTGCTGCTGATGATGATGATGCTGACGATGACAGTGATGATGATGGTTATGTTGATGGTGATGATGACGATGGTGATGTTCATGATGATGATGATGATGGGGATGATGAGGGTGACGTTGATGGTGATGATGATGGTGATGATGGTGGTGATGATGGTGATGATGATGATGGTGGTAATGGTGATGAAGGAGATGGTGATGCATATGGTGATGATGATGGTGATGATGATGATGGTGTTGTTGATGGTAATGACCGTGATGATGATGATGGTGCTCGTGATGGTGATGATGATGGTGATGATGGTGATGATGGTGATGATGATAGTGATGATGGTGATGCTGCTGCTGCTGCTGCTGCTGATGATGATGCTCACGATGATGGTGATGATGATGGCATGATGATGATGGCGATGTTGATGGTGATGATGATGATGGTGATGTTCATGATGATGATGGTGATGAGGATAATGATTGTGACATTGATGGTGATGATGATGATCGTGATGTTGACGGTGATGATGGTGATGATGACGGTGATGATTATGATGGTGATGTTGATGGTGATGATGGTGACGATGATGATGGTGATGATGATGGTGATGGTGATGATGGAGATGTTGATGGGGATGATGATAATGGTGATGTTGATGCTGATGATTGTGATGATGATGGTGATGATGATGATTATGGTGATGATGATGATGATGGTAAAGTTGATGTTGAGGATGATGTTGGTGATGTTGCTAATAGTGATTATGATGGCGATATGATTACAGTGATGTTGATGGTGATGCTGGTGATGATGATGATGATGATGGTAATGATGATGATGATGATGATAGTGATGATGATGGTGATGAAGATGTTGATGAGGCTGCTGCTGCTGCTGCTGACGATGATGGTGAGTTTGATGGTGATGATGATGATTGTGATGTTGATCGTGATGATGGTGATGATGATATTGATGGTGAAGATGATGGTGATGATGAGGATAATGAAGGTGATGTTGATGGTGATGATGGTGATGATGGTGATGATGATGGCGATGGTGATGGTGATGATGGAGATGGTCATATCGATGGTGATGATTATGGTGATGATGATGATGGTGCTTTTGATGGTGATGATGATGTTGATGGTGATGTTGGCGTTGATGATGATGATGGTGATGTTCATGGTGATGATGGTGATGATGGTGATGGTGATGGTTATGGTGATGATGATGATGGTGCTTTTGATGGTGATGATGATGGTGATGGTGATGTCGATGGCGATGTTGATGGTGATGATGATGATGGTGATGTTCATGATGATGATGGTGATGATGATGATGATGGTAAAGTTGATGGTGACGATGCGGTTGGTGATGTTGCTGATGGTGATTATGAGGGCGATGATGATTACGGTGATGTTGATGGTGATGCTGGTGATGATGATGATGACGATGGTTATAGTAACGGTGATGCTGGAGATGATGATGGTGATGATGGTGATGGTAACGATGATGATGATGATAGTGAGGATGATGGTGAGGATGGTGATGATGGTGATGAAGATTTTGATGAGGCTGCTGCTGATGATGCTGACGATGATGGTGAGTTTGATGGTGATGATGATGATTGTGATGTTGATCGTGATGATGGTGATGATGATATTGATGGTGAAGATGATGGTGATGATGGTGATGATGATGATAATGAAGGTGATGTTGATGGTGATGATGATGGTGATGATGATGATGATGGTGATGTTGATGGTGATGATGGTGTTGATGATGATGATGGTGAGGTTCATGGTGACGATGGTGCTGGTGCAGATAATGATGGTGATGATGATGGTGACGTTGATGGTGATGATGGCAGTGATGATGATGGTGATGATGGTGATAATGATGTTGATGACAATGATGGTGATGTTGATGGTGATGATGGTGATGGTGAGGATGATGATGGTGATGGTGCTGGTGATGATGGTGAATATGATGATGATGGTGATGGTGATCATGATGGTGATGATGATGGTGATGGTGATGGTGATGATAGTGATGATGATGGTGATGATGGTGATGGTGATGATGATCGTGATTATGCTGCTGATGATGGTGATGCTGATGGGGATGATGATGACGGTGATGGTGATGGTGATGGTGATGATGATGTTGATGATGTTGATGGTGACCATGCTGAGGCTGATGATGTTGATGATGCTGATGATGATGCTGAAGATGATGGTGACGATGATGGTGATGTGGATGGTGATGATGGTGATAATGATGTTGATGACGATGATGGTGATGTTGATGGTGATATGGAGATGGTGACGATGATGATGGTGATGGTGCTGGTGATGATGGTGAACATGATGATGATGGGATCATAATGGTGATGATGATGGTGATGGTGATGGTGATGATAGTGATGATGATGGTGATGATTGCAATGGTGATGATGATCATGATTATGCTGATGATGATGGTGATGCTGATGGGGATGATGATGACGGAAATGTTCATGGTGATGATGGTGATGATGATGTTGATGATGTTGATGGTGAAGATGCTGAGGCTGATGATGTTGATGATGCTGCTGATGTTGCTGATGATGCAGATGATGAGGTGATGATGATGGTGATGTTCATGGTGATGATGATGATGGTGACGTTCATGATGATGATGGTGATGATGATGATGTTGGTGATGATGAGTGTGACGTTGATGGTGATGATGGTGATGTTGATGGTGATGATGGTGGTGATGATAGTGATGATGATGGGGATGATGATGATGATGTTGATTATGATGGTGATGTTGATGGTGATGATGATGGTGATGTTAGCGGTGATGACGATGATTGCGGTGGTGAAGTTGCTGGTGATGATGCTTATGCTGATGATGGTGATGATGGTGATGATGACGGTGATGATGTTGGTGAACTTGATGGTTTTGATCATGACGATGATTCTGATGATGGTGACCATGATAATGGTGATGTTGAAGATGATAATTGTGATGATGATGGTGACGATCTTGATGGTGTTGTTGATGGTGATGATGGTGATGGTGATGGTGATGATGCTGATGTTGATGCTGCTGCTACTGATGATGATGATGATGATGATGGTGATGATGATGGTGATGTAGATGGTGATGATGATTATGGTAATGGTGATGGTGGAGATGATGATGGTGATGTTGGTGATGACGGTGATGTTGATGGTGATGATGCTGATGAAGATGATGGTGATGTTGATGGTGATGATGGTGAGATTGATGATGATGGTGATGGTGATCCTGATGGTGATGATTATGGTGATGTTGATGGTGATGATAGTGATGATGATGGTGATGATGGTGATGGTGATGATGATGCTGATGATGCTGAGGATGATGCTGAGGATGATGCTGAAGTTGACGGTGAGGTTGATGGTGAGGTTGATGTGATGGTGATGATGGTGATGTTGATGGTAATGGTGATGAAGCAGATGGTGATGTAGATGGTCATGATGATGGTGATGATGATGAGGGTGATATTCAGGGTGATGATGATGGTGACGATGATGATGGTGATGTTCATGTTGATGGTGATGATGCTGATGATGATAGTGATGATGGTGATGAAGATGATGATGGTGATGTTGATGTTGATGGTGATGATGCTGATGATGATGGTGATGTTGATGGTGACGATGATGAGGGTGATGATGATGGTGATGAGGATAGTGATGGTATTGATGGTGAAGTTGATGGTGATGACTGTGATGACAGTTGTGATGATGATGGTGATGATGATGTTGATGAAGCTGATGCTGCTGCTGCTGCTGCTGATAATGATGATTGTGATGTTGATGGTGATGACGATGACGGTGATGTTCATGATGATGATGGTGATGATGATGATGATGGTGAGGATGATGGTAACGTTGATGGTGATGATGATGATGGTGAAGTTGATAGTGATGATGGTGATGATGAAAGTGATGTTGATGGTAATGATGGTGATGATTGTGATGATGATGATGGTGGTAATGGTGATGGTGATGATGGAGATGGTGAGGTATATGATGATGATAATGGTGATGAGGATGGTGATGTTGATGGTGATGATGATGGTGGTGGTGGTGATGTTGATGGTGATGATGCTTATGCTGATGAGGGTGATGATGGTGATGATGGTGATGGTGATGGTGATGTTCATGGTGATGATGGAGATGATGATGATGGTGATGGTGAAGTTGATGGTGATGATGGTGATGATGATGGTGATGATGGTGATGATGATTATGATGATGGCAATGTTGATGATGATGATGGTGATGTTCATGATGATGATGGTGATGATGATGCTGATGGTGATGATGATCGTGATGTTGATGGTGATGGAGGTGATGATGGCCGTGATGGTGGTGATGATGGTGACGATGATGATGGTGATGATGATGGTGTTGATGATGGTGATGTTGATGATGGTGATGACGTTGGTGAAAATGGTGATGATGATGGTGTTGATGATGGTGATGATGATGGTGATTATGATGATGGTGATGTTGATAGTAATGATGGTGATGGTGATGATGGTGATGGTGATGATGATAGAAATGATGATGGTGATGATGATGATGATGATGTCGTGGCTGCTGCTGCAGGTGATGCTGACGATATTGGTGATATTGATGGTGATCATGGTGACGATGATGATGGTGATGATGATGGTGATGATGGAGATGCTGATGATGATGAAGGTGATGTTGATGGTGATAATGGTGATGATGAAAATGGTGATGATGGTGATGATGATGGTGATATTGATAGTGATGTTGGAGACGTTAATGGTGATGATGGTGATCATGTTGGTGATAATGATGGTGGTGATGGTGAAGATGATAGTGATGATGATGGTGATGATGCTGATGCTGATGTTGGTGATGCTGATGTTGATAGTGATGATGCTGATGCTGATGATGGTGATGATGATGCCGAAGATGATGGTGATGGTGATGATGGTGATGAAAGTGATGTTGATGGTAATGATGGTGATGATGATGATGATAATGATGTTGATGGTGATGATGATGTTGATGATGCTGATGACGCTGCTGCTGCTACTGCTGCTGCTGACGATGATGGTAATGTTGATGGTGATGTTGATGGTGATGATGATGGTGATGATGATGATGCTGATGTTGATGGTGATGATGGTGATGATGATGATGATGATGATGAAGATAACGGTGATGATGGTGATGATGATGAAGATGATGATAGTCATGGAGATGGTCATGATGGAGGTGGTGACGACGATGATGGTGATCTTGATGCTGAAGGTGTTGATGATGGTGATGATGATGTTGATGATGCTGGTGATGATGCTGCCGCTGATGATGATGCTGACGATGATGGTGATGTTGATGGTGATGATGATGGTGACATTGATGTTGATGTTGATGGTGATGATGGTGATGTTGGTGATGATGAGGTTGATGATGCTGATGATAACGCTGCTGCTGCTGCTGATGCTGAGGATGATGGGGATGATGATGGTGATGATGATGATGGTGATGTTGATGGTGATGATGGTGGTGATGATGATGATGGTGCTGAAGATGATAGTGACGATGATGGTGATGTTGATGGTGATGATGACAGTGATGTTGATGGTGATGATGGTGATAATGATGTTGATGATGATGATTGTGATGTTGATGGTGATGATGGTGATGTTGATGGTGATGGTGACGATGATGATGGTGATGGTGCTGGTGATGGTCAACATGATGGTGATGGTGATCATGATGGTGATGTTGATGGTGATGTTGATGGTAATGATGGTGATGATGAAGATGATGATGGTGATGATGATAGTGAAGATGGTGATGATGATGGTGATGATGATGGTGATGACTGTGATGTTGAAGGTGATGATAGTGATGTCGATGCTACTGCTGCTGCTGATGATGTTGACAGTGATGGTGATGATGGTGATGTTGATGATGCTGATGGTGATGATGATGATGGTGATGTTGATGATGCTGATGGTGATGATGATGATGGTGATGTTCATGGTGATGATGGTGATGATGTAGTTGATGGTGATGATGATGTTGATCGTGATGGTAATAATGATGGTGATGATGGTGATGATGATGATGGTGATGGTGATGATGACGGTGATGATGATCTTGGTGATGGTGATGATGATGAAGATGGTGATGATGATGGTGATGATCATGAAGATGGTGATGATGGTGATAATGATGGTGATGATCATGGTGATGATGTAGATGCTGATGTAGATGGTAATGTTGATGGTGATAATGATGATGGTGATGATGATGTTGATTGTGATGATGCTGATGCTGATGATGGTAATGATGGTGATGATGATGATGGTGACGGTGATGTTGATGGTGATGATGGTGAGGGTGATGATGGTGATGTTTATGGTGATGCTGCTGCTGCTGCTGATGATGATGATCATGATGCTCACGACGATGGTGATGATGATGGCGATGTTGATGGTGATGATGATGATGGTGATGGTGATGATGGCGGTGATGATGATCTTGGTGATGGTGATGATGATGAAGATGGTGATGATGATGGTGATGATCATGAAGATGGTGATGATGGTGATAATGATGGTGATGATCATGGTGATGATGTAGATGCTGATGTAGATGGTAATGTTGATGGTGATAATGATGATGGTGATGATGATGTTGATTGTGATGATGCTGATGTTGATGATGGTGATGATGATGATGGTGACGGTGATGTTGATGATGATGGTGATGTTGATGGTGATGATGGAGACGATGATGGTGATGAGGATGATGGTGATGTTGATGGTAATAATGGTGATGGTGATGCTGGTGATAATCATGAGGACGATGGTAATGGTGAAGGTGATGCTGGTGATGATAATGGTGATGCTGGTGATGTTGATGGTGATGATGGAGATGGTAATGTTGATGGTGATGATGATGATGGTGATGGTGATGATGGCGGTGATGATGATCTTGGTGATGGTGATGATGATGAAGATGGTGATGATGATGGTGATGATCATGAAGATGGTGATGATGGTGATAATGATGGTGATGATCATGGTGATGATGTAGATGCTGATGTAGATGGTAATGTTGATGGTGATAATGATGATGGTGATGATGATGTTGATTGTGATGATGCTGATGTTGATGATGGTGATGATGATGATGGTGACGGTGATGTTGATGATGATGGTGATGTTGATGGTGATGATGGAGA
>NC_041220.1:142686876-142688217 GCF_002837175.3 Physeter macrocephalus | reverse complement strand
TGATGATGGTGATGATGGTGATGATGGTGATGATGGTGATGATGGTGATGATGATAGTGATGATGGTGATGCTGCTGCTGCTGATGATGATGATGATGATGCTCACGATGATGGTGATGATGATGGCGAGGTTGATGGTGATGATGATGATGGTGATGTTCATGATGATGATGGAGATGGTGTAGTTGATGGTGATGATGGTGATGATGATGTTGATGATCGTGATGGTAATGATGATGGTGATGATGATGGTGATGATGATGATGCTGATGTTCATGGTGATGATGGTGCTGGTGCTGATGATGATGATGGTGATGATCGTGATGATGATGATGCTGCTGAAGATGATGGGGATGATGATACTAATGGTGATGGCGATGATGATGATGGTGATGATCGTGATGATGATGATGTTGATGGTGATGTTGATGGAGATGATGATGTTGGTGATGTTGATGGAGATGATGGGGACGATGATACTAATGGTGATGGCGATGATGATGATGGTGATGATCATGATGATAGTGATGATGATGATGTTGATGGTGATGTTGATGGAGATGATGATGTTGGTGATGTTGATGGTGATGATGGTGGTGATGATGATTATGGTGATGTTGATGGTGATGATGTTGATGATGATGATGATGCTGAAGATGATGGGGACGATGATGGTGATGGTGATGGTGATGATGATGATGGTGATGTTCATGATGATGATGGTTATGATGACGATGATGGTGATGTTCCTGGTAAAATTGGTGATGGTGATGCTTGTGATGATCATGAGGACGAGGGTAATGGTGGAGGTGATGCTGGTGATGATGAGGGTGATGATGGTGATGTTGATGGTGATGATGGAGATGGTAATGTTGATGGTGATGATGATGATGGTGATTTAGATGGTGATAATGGTGATGGTGATGATGATAATGATGGTGATAATGATTGTAATGTTGATGGTGATAATGATATTGGTGATGGTGATGATGATGATGGTGATGATGATGGTAACATTGATGGTGATGATGATGGTGATGATATTGTTGGTGATGATGATGGTGATGTTGATGATGATGGTGATGATTATGGGGATGATGAGGATGGTGATGGTGATGATGGTGATGATGATGGTGATGATGCTGATGGTGATGGTGATGAAGATATTGATGCTGCTGCTGCTGCTGCTGATGATGATGATGGCAATGTTGATGGTGATGATGATGATGGTGATGTTCATTATGATGATGGTGATGATGTTGAGGGTGATTATGATGGTGACGTTGATGGTGATGTTGATTATCATGATGTTGATGGTGATGATGGTGATGTTGATGGTGT
>NC_041220.1:142685166-142686249 GCF_002837175.3 Physeter macrocephalus | reverse complement strand
GTTGATGGTGATGATGGTGATGATGATGTTGATGATCGTGATGGTAATGATGATGGTGATGATGATGGTGATGATGATGATGCTGATGTTCATGGTGATGATGGTGCTGGTGCTGATGATGATGATGGTGATGATGATGTTGATGATGTTGATTGCGATGCTTGTGATGATGATGATGACGATGTTGATGATACTGCTGATCATGATGCTGACGATGATGGTGATGTGGATGGTGATGATAATGATGGTGATGTTGATGGTGATGATAGAGATTTTGTTGATGATGGCGAAGATAATGGTGATGATGGTGATGAGGATGATGACAATGAAGGTGATGTTGATGGTGATGATGGTAATGATGATGGAGATGGTCATGTTGATGGTGATGATTATGGTGATGATGATGGTGGTGATTTTGATGGTGATGATGATGGTGATGATGATACTGATGGTGATGATGATGGTGATGTTGATGTTGATGTTGATGATGATGATGGTGATGTTCAAGGTGATGATGGTGCTGGTGCTGCTGCTGATGATGGTGATGATGATGGTGATGATCGTGATGGTGATGATGATGCTGAAGATGATGGGGACGATGATCGTAATGGTGATGGTGATGATGATGATGGTGATGTTCATAATGATGATGGTTATGATGACGATGATGGTGATGTTGATGGTGATGATGATGGTGATGATGATGGTGATAGTGATGATGATTTTGATGATGGTGATGTTGATAGTGATGATGGTGATGATGGTGATGTTGATGGTGATTTTGATGGCAATGATGGTGATGATGGTGATGATGGTTATGATGCTGCTGATGATGGTGATGCTTATGGTGATGATGAAGATGGTGATGTTGATGGTGATGATGCTGAGGCTCATGATGGTGATGAGGGTGATGACGATGGTGGTGATTGTGATGATGATGGTGATGATGATGATGGTGATGATAATGATGATGATGATGGTGACATTGATGGTGATGGTGATGGTGATGATGGTGATGATGACGATGGTGATGATGATGATGATGGTGATGAAGGAGATGGTGATGCATATTGTGATGATGAT
>NC_041220.1:142682725-142683341 GCF_002837175.3 Physeter macrocephalus | reverse complement strand
TGATGGTGATGATGGTGATGATGATGTTGATGTTAATAGTGATGATGCTGATGCTGATGAGGGTGATGATGGTGATGGTCATAATGATGGTGATGATGATGATGGTGATGATGATGATGATGCTGATGACGCTGCTGCTGCTGCTATTGAGGATGCTGACGATGATGGTGATGATAATGGTTATGATTAAGATGATGGTGTTGATGGTGATGATGGTGAGGATGGTGAGGATGTTGGAGATGATGATGATGGTGATGGTGAAGATGATGGTGATGATGGTGATGATGATGTTGATGGTGATGATCGTGATGATAATGATGGTGATTGTGATGGTGATGATGATGGTGATGATGGTGATGCTGCTGCTGCTGCTGCTGATGCTCACGACGGTGGTGATGATGATGGTGATGTTGATGGTGATGTTCATGATGAAGATGGTGATGATGATGATGATGGTGACGTGAATGGTGATGATGATGATCGTGATGTTGATGGTGATGATGGTGATGATTACGATATTGATGTTGATGGTGATGATGGAGATGATGATGGTGATTATGATGATGGTGATGATGGTGATGATGATGGTGATGATGGAGTGGTTGATGGTGATGTT
>NC_041220.1:142680252-142681808 GCF_002837175.3 Physeter macrocephalus | reverse complement strand
GATGATGATGGTGATGTTGATGGTGATGATGGTGATGATGAAGATGGTGATGGTAATCTTGATGGTGATGTTGCTGATGTTGATTCTGCTGCTGCTGATGATGATGGTGATAGTGATGGTGATGATGATGATGGTCATGTTAATGGTGATGACAGTGATGGTGATGTTGATGGTCATGATGGTGAAGATGATTATGGTGATGTTGATGATGGTGATGACGATGGTGATGATGGTGATGTTGATGATGATGATGGTGATGATGATGTTGATGTTGATAGTGATGATGCTGATGCTGATGAGGGTGATGATGGTGATGGTCATGATTATGGTGATGATGATGATGCTGCTGATGACGCTGCTGCTGCTGCTGCTGCTGAGGATGCTGATGATTATGGTGATGATAATGGTTATGATTATGAGTGATGCTGATTGTGGGGATGGTGATGATGATGGTGATGATAATGATGGTGATGATGATGGTGATGATAATGACGGTGATGTAGATGGTGATGATGATGATGGTGATGGTAATGATGATGATGTTGATTGTGATGCTTGTGATGATGATGATGACGATGCTTATGGTGATGGTGATGATGGTGATGATGATGGTGATGATGGTAATGATGATGCTGATGATACTGCTGATGATGATGTTGATGATGATGGTGATGTGGATGGTGATGATGACGATGGTGATGTTGATGGTGATGATGCTGATGCTGATGAGGGTGATGATGGTGATGGTCATGATGATAGTGATGATGATGATGATGCTGATGACGCTGCTGCTGCTGCTGAGGATGCTGACGATGATGGTGATGATAATGGTTATGATTAGGATGATGGTGTTGATGGTGATGATGGTGAGGATGGGTGTAGTTGATGGTGAGGATGGTGAGAATGATGGTGATGTTGAAGGTGATGATGATAATGGTGATGATGATGATGGTCATGTTAATGGTGATGACGGTGATGGTGATGTTGATGGTCATGATGGTGAAGATGATTATGGTGGTGTTGATGGTGATGATGGTGATGACGATGGTGATGATGGTGATGTTGATGGTGATGATGGTGATGATGATGTTGATGTTAATAGTGATGATGCTGATGCTGATGAGGGTGATGATGGTGATGGTCATAATGATGGTGATGATGATGATGGTGATGATGATGATGATGCTGATGACGCTGCTGCTGCTGCTATTGAGGATGCTGACGATGATGGTGATGATAATGGTTATGATTAAGATGATGGTGTTGATGGTGATGATGGTGAGGATGGTGAGGATGTTGGAGATGATGATGATGGTGATGGTGAAGATGATGGTGATGATGGTGATGATGATGATGATGCTGCTGATGATGCTGACGATGACGGTGATGATGATGGTGACATTGATGGTGATGATGAGGACGGTGATGATGGTGGTTATGATAGAGATGATGATGGTGATGGTGATGATGGTGATGATGATGATGATGGTGATGAAGGAGATGGTGATGCATATTGTGATGATGATGGTGATGATGATGATGGTGATGTTGATGGT
>NC_041220.1:142678395-142680019 GCF_002837175.3 Physeter macrocephalus | reverse complement strand
ATAGTGATGATGCTGATGCTGATGAGGGTGATGATGGTGATGGTCATGATTATGGTGATGATGATGATGCTGCTGATGACGCTGCTGCTGCTGCTGCTGCTGAGGATGCTGATGATTATGGTGATGATAATGGTTATGATTATGATGATGGTGTTGATGGTGATGATGGTGAGGATGGTGAGGATGTTGGAGATGATGATGAGGGTGATGGTGAAGATGATGGTGAAGATGATGGTGATGACGATGGTGATGTTGATGGTGATGATGATGCTGATGATGCTGACGATGACGGTGATGTTGATGGTGATGATGATGATGGTGATGTTCATGATGATGATTGTGATGATGATGATGATGGTGATGATGAGGGGGACATTGATGGTGATGATGAGGACGGTGATGATGGTGGTGATGATAGAGATGATGATGGTGATGGTGATGAAGGAGATGGTGATGCATATTGTGATGATGATGGTGATGATGATGATGGTGATGTTGATGGTTATGATCGTGATGATGTTGATGGTGATTATGATGGTGATTATGATGGTGATGATGGTGATGTTGATGGTGATGATGGTGGTGATGGTTATGATGATAGTGATGATGGTGATGCTGCTGCTGCTGATGATGATGATGCTCACGACAATGATGATGATGATGGCGATGTTGATGGTGATGATGATGATGATGGTGACGTTGATGGTGATGAAGATGATCGTGATGTTTATGATAATGATGGTGATGATGATGATGGTCATGATGTGGGTGACATTGATGGTGATGATGATGATGATGGTGATGTTGACGGTGAGGATGGTAATGATCATGTTGATCGTGATGTTCATGATGATGATGGTGATGATGTTGAATAATGATGGTGATTGTGATGGTGATGATGATGGTGATGATGGTGATGCTGCTGCTGCTGATGCTCACGACGATGCTGATGATGATGGTGATGTTGATGGTGATGATGATGGTGATGTTGATGATGATGATGGTGATGAAGATGGTGATTATGATGATGGTGATGATGGTGATGATGATGATGGTGATGTATATGATGATGATGTGGATGATGATGCTGATGATAATGATGGTGACTTTGATGGTGATGATGATGATGGTGAAGTTGATGATGATGATGGTGATGTCGATACTGATGATGCTGATCATGAAGTTTATGATGTTGATGGTGATGATGATAATGATGGTGATGATGATGGTGATGTTGATGGTGATGATGATGATGGTAATGTTGATGGTGATGATGCTGATGCTATGATGGTGATAATGGTGATGATGATGGTGATGATGATAATGATGATGGTGGTGATGGTGACGATGATGGTGATGATGATTATGATGGTGGTGATGATGATGGTGATGATGATTATGGTGATGATGGTCAACATGATGATGTTGATGGTGATGGTGATGATGATGGTGATGTGATTATGATGATGTTTATGATGGTGATGATGTTGGTGATGATGGAGTTGTTGATGGGGATGTTGATGAAGTTGATGTTGATGGTGATGATGGTGATGTTGATGGTGATGATGATGATGGTGATGATGATGGTGTTGATGATGGTGATGACGATGGTGATGTTGATGAT
>NC_041220.1:142673282-142678373 GCF_002837175.3 Physeter macrocephalus | reverse complement strand
TGATGGTGATGATGATGGTGATGTTGATGGTGATGATGATGATGATGAAGATGGTGATGGTGATCTTGATGATGATGTTGCTGATGTCGATGCTGCTGCTGCTGCTGCTGATGGTGATAGTGATGGTGATGATGATGATGATGATCATGTTAATGGTGATGACGGTGATGGTGATGTTGATGGTCATGATGGTGAATATGATTATGGTGATGTTGATGGTGATGATGGTGATGATGATGTTGATGTTGATAGTGATGATGCTGATGCTGATGAGGGTGATGATGGTGATGGTCATGATGATGGTGATGATGATGATGCTGCTGATGACGCTGCTGCTGCTGCTGCTGAGGATGCTGACAATGATGGTGATGATAATGGTTATGATTATGATGATGCTGTTGATGGTGAGGATGTTGGAGATGATGATGATGGTGATGGTGAAGATGATGGTGATGATGGTGATGATGATGATGATGCTGCTGATGATGCTGACAATGACGGTGATGATGATGGTGACATTGATGGTGATGATGAGGACGGTGATGATGGTGGTTATGATAGAGATGATGATGGTGATGGTGATGATGGTGATGATGATGATGATGGTGATTGTGATGGTGATGATGATGGTGATGGTTATGATGATAGTGATGATGGTGATGCTGCTGCTGCTGCTGCTGACGATGATGATGATGCTCACGACGATGGTGATGATGATGGCGATGTTGATGGTGATGATGATGGTGATGTTCATGATGAAGATGGTGCTGATGATGAAGATGGTGACGTTGATGGTGATGATGATGATCGTGATGTTGACGGTGATGATGGTGATGATGATGGTGATGATTATGATATTGATGTTGATGGTGATGATGGTGATGATGATGGTGATGATGATGATGTTTATGATGGTGATGATGATGGTGATGATGGAGTTGTTGATGCTGATGACGATGATGTTGTTTTTGTTGGTGATGTTGGTGATGATGATGATGGTCATGTTGTTGGTGATGATGATTTGATGATGGTGATGATGATGGTGATGTTGATGGTTATGATGGTGATGATTATGATGGTGATGGTGATGGTGATGATGCTGATGTTGATGCTGCTGCTGCTGCTGATGTTGGTGATAGTGATGTTGATGATGATGATGGTGATGTTACTGGTGATGATGGTGATGGTGATGTTGATGGTCATGATGGTGATTATGATTATTGTGATGTTGATGATGATGACGGTGATGATGATGATGGTGATGGTGATCAAGATGGTGATGATGGTGATGATGATGGTAATGATGGTGATGGTGATGATGATGCTGATGATGCTGCTGATGATGGTGAGGTTGATTGTGATGATGATGATGGTGATGTTCATGATGATGATGGTGATTGTGATGATGATGGTGAGGATGATGTTCATGGTGATGATGGTGATGATGATGATGATGATGATGGTAACATTGATGGTGATGATGATGGTGGTGATATTGTTGGTGATGATGATGGTGATGTTGATGATGATGGTGATGATTATGGGGATGATGAGGATGGTGATGGTGATCATGGTGATGATGATGGTGATGATGCTGATGGCGATGGTGATGAAGATATTGATGCTGCTGCTGCTGATGATGATGATGATGGCAATGTTGATGGTGATGATGATGATGGTGATGTTCATTATGATGATGGTGATGATGTTGAGGGTGATTATGATGGTGACGTTGATGGTGATGTTGATTATCATGATGTTGATGGTGATGGTGATTATGATGATGATGATGGTGATGATGACGGTGATGATGGTGATGATGGTGATGGTGATGATGATGTTGATGATGGTGATGATGACGGTGATGATGATGGTGATGATGGTGATGTTGATGGTGATGATGCTGATGCTGATGATGGTGACGATGGTGCTGGTGATGATGATGTTGATGATGATGATAATGCTGATGACGCTGCTGCTGATGATGATAATGCTGACGATGATGGTGATGTTGATGGTGATGATGATGATGCTGATGTTGATGGTGATCATGGTGATGATGATGATGATGATGTTGGTGACGATGATGATGGTGATGGAGAAGATGATGGTGATAATGATGGTGATGATGATGGTGATGATGGTGTTGATGATGATGATGATGATGATGATGATGATGCTGATGATAATGATGCTAACGATGATGGTGATGATGATGGTGATGTTGATGGTGATGATGATGATGGTGATGTTCATGATGATGATGGTGATGATGAGGGTGACGTTGATGGTGATGATGATGATGGTGATGCTGATGGTGATGATGGTGGTGATGATAGTGATGATGATGGTGATGATGATGATGGTGATGATGGTGATAATTGTGATGATTGTGATGATTATGGTGATGACGATAAAGATGATGGTGATAGTGATGTTGATGGTGATGATGATGGTGATGTTGATGGTGATGATTTTGATGGTTACGGTGATGTTGATAGTGATGATAGTGATGAAGACGGGGATGATGTTGGTGACGATTATAATGGTGATGTTGATGGTGACGATGGTGATGTCAATGCTGATGATGCTGATCATGATGATGATGATGACGGTGATGGTGATGATGGTGATGATGCTGCTGCTGCTGCTGCTGATGATGATGATGGCGATATTGATGGTGATGATGATGATGGTGATATTCATGATGATGATGGTGATGATGATGTTGATCGTAATGATGATGGTGACGCTGATGGTGATAATGATGATTGTGATGTTGATGGTGATGATGGTGATGGTGATGGTGATGGTGTTGATAGTGATGGTGATGGTGATGATGGTGATGGTGATGATGATGATATTGATGATGGTGATGATGATGGTGATGATGGTGATGTTTATGGTTATGATGGTGATGATGCTGATGGTGATGATGGTGATAATATGGTGATGTTGATGGTGATGATGGTGATGGTGATATTGATGGTGATGATGGTGGTGATGGTGATGATGATGTTGATGATGCTGCTGCTGCTGCTGATGATGATGTTGATGGTGATGATGATGATGGTGATGATGATGGTGATGGTGATGATGATGATATTGATGATGGTGATGATGATGGTGATGTTGATGGTGATGATGGTGATAGTTATGATGGTGGTGATGATGATGATGGTGATGATGATGGTGATGTTGATGGTGATGATGGTGATTATGATGGTGTTGTTGTTGGTGAGGAAGATTTGGTTTTAATAATGATAATGTTGATAATGTTGGTGACTATGATGGTAGTGGTGGTAATGAGGGTGATGATGGTGTTTTGATTTCATTATACACATTTATTGAGAATCCATCATGTTCTAGTCACCAGCTAAGTCCTTTGGATATATTATCCCACTCAGTCCTCTCACCTGTGAGGTAGATATTGTGATTATCTTTATTTTAATGTTAACGAAATTGAGACACAGAGAGGATAAAAACTCACCCAAGATCTAGCAGATATTTGGTGATGGAGCTGAGATACGGCTGTTTCCCTCACTCATTCTTGCAAGAATGGCTGAGACCCCACAGCAAAAGGCTTGGGTGTGATGCCAGGCCCAGGAAGGCTCAGTGGCCAAGGAGAGAAGAAGGAATTCCTAGAGACAAGAGGCCGGTGTGGTGCTCAGATTGTTCCGGTGAATAGGGCAGGGAAACAGGTCATTGCACATCAAACAGACTGACCCACAGGCCAAAGCAAGATTTGATCAAATGTGTTACCACCCGTCACTCATCACTCAACAAAGATTGCGAGGGCCCTCAGAGGCTGGTGGCCCAGCATGCCCCTGTCCTCTGTGCCCAGCTCTCTCCGAGATGGCCCCACTCCCTTCCCCACTGCTGGACCCCAGGTCCTTCCAGCGACCGCACTTAGGAGGTGCTCAGCAGGGAAACAGGTCATTGCACATCAAACAGACTGACCCACAGGCCAAAGCAAGATTTGATCAAATGTGTTACCACCCGTCACTCATCACTCAACAAAGATTGCGAGGGCCCTCAGAGGCTGGTGGCCCAGCATGCCCCTGTCCTCTGTGCCCAGCTCTCTCCGAGATGGCCCCACTCCCTTCCCCACTGCTGGACCCCAGGTCCTTCCAGAGACTGCACTTAGTAGGTGCTCAACAAATACTTGCGGAATGATAGAGTATTTTTAAAAGTGTGGTTCTCATTACTGGATTATAACCACCATATCAGTCCATCCATCAGGGAAGCAGAACCAGCAGGAGGTTTATCGTAGGGATTATTTTTGAGGAATTGGCTTATGTGATTGTGGGGTCTGACTAGGCATGTTGGAATCCATGGGGCAGGTGGTTGGGAAGAGCCAGCTGGGACTGGGGCACTAGGTGAGGCCACGGCCATGGTGGATTCCTCCCTCGGCAGGGAGCTAGATCAGCCACCCAGATGACCTAGGATAATCTCTTTTATTTAAAGTCAGCTGATTATGGACTTTAACCACATCTGCAAATACCTTCCCAGCAAAATCTAGATTTGCATTTGATTGAACAGCTGGAATCTATAGCCTGGCCTACATGACCCGTAAAACTGACCATCATGACAGCCACCAAGTTAAACCAACGATGAGATGTTCCATGCAGCTCATCAGCGTCAAAACAATCAATGCACTGTCTTTTGTCTGCTTGCCCAGCTGTCTCCCTGATCAGCCCTTCGAGGCTGGGGTTTGCGCCTTGGTCTTTCCTCCATCCTAGGAGGTGAGGGGTTCCAGGGATCGCTGCTGCCCTCAGATGTGTGGGTGGTGACTGCCAGGCCAGAGCTCTGCAAAGGGCCCCTTGCACCCACAGCAAATCGGGTGAAGCTCAGGTCTCTAATTTGTTTGATCCTCTGCTGCTCCACTCCCTGCTAAGCATGGGCCATGTTCCCAGGTGCCCTGCAGCACCATGCCATTCAGACCCCCTGAGTTCCAATGGTACCTCCTTCCTCCCTCCCTCCCTCCATCAAAATGTACCTGTCCAGTCCCATCTCTGTGACCTGGCTCTGTGGTGGCTAAAGCAGAGCCCCCCTGAGCCCCCCGCCCCCCTTCTACCATGTCACCCCCCC
>NC_041220.1:142669487-142672742 GCF_002837175.3 Physeter macrocephalus | reverse complement strand
TGATGGTGATGATGATGGTGATGGTGATGATGATGATATTGATGATGGTGATGATGATGGTGATGTTGATGGTGATGATGGTGATAGTTATGATGGTGGTGATGATGATGATGGTGATGATGATGATGATGTTGATGGTGATGATGGTGATTATGATGGTGTTGTTGTTGGTGAGGAAGATTTGGTTTTAATAATGATAATGTTGATAATGTTGGTGACTATGATGGTAGTGGTGGTAATGAGGGTGATGATGGTGTTTTGATTTCATTATACACATTTATTGAGAATCCATCATGTTCTAGTCACCAGCTAAGTCCTTTGGATATATTATCCCACTCAGTCCTCTCACCTGTGAGGTAGATATTGTGATTATCTTTATTTTAATGTTAACGAAATTGAGACACAGAGAGGATAAAAACTCACCCAAGATCTAGCAGATATTTGGTGATGGAGCTGAGATACGGCTGTTTCCCTCACTCATTCTTGCAAGAATGGCTGAGACCCCACAGCAAAAGGCTTGGGTGTGATGCCAGGCCCAGGAAGGCTCAGTGGCCAAGGAGAGAAGAAGGAATTCCTAGAGACAAGAGGCCGGTGTGGTGCTCAGATTGTTCCGGTGAATAGGGCAGGGAAACAGGTCATTGCACATCAAACAGACTGACCCACAGGCCAAAGCGAGATTTGATCAAATGTGTTACCACCCATCACTCATCACTCAACAAAGATTGCGAGGGCCCTCAGAGGCTGGTGGCCCAGCATGCCCCTGTCCTCTGTGCCCAGCTCTCTCCGAGATGGCCCCACTCCCTTCCCCACTGCTGGACCCCAGGTCCTTCCAGCGACTGCACTTAGTAGGTGCTCAACAAATACTTGTGGAATGAAAGAGTATTTTTAAAAGTGTGGTTCTCATTACTGGATTATAACCACCATATCAGTCCATCCATCAGGGAAGCAGAACCAGCAGGAGGTTTATCGTAGGGATTATTTTTGAGGAATTGGCTTACGTGATTGTGGGGTCTGACTAGGCATGTTGGAATCCATGGGGCAGGTGGTTGGGAAGAGCCAGCTGGGACTGGGGCACTAGGTGAGGCCACGGCCATGGTGGATTCCTCCCTCGGCAGGGAGCTAGATCAGCCACCCAGATGACCTAGGATAATCTCTTCTATTTAAAGTCAGCTGATTATGGACTTTAACCACATCTGCAAATACCTTCCCAGCAAAATCTAGATTTGCATTTGATTGAACAGCTGGAATCTATAGCCTGGCCTACATGACCCGTAAAACTGACCATCATGACAGCCACCAAGTTAAACCAACGATGAGATGTTCCATGCAGCTCATCAGCGTCAAAACAATCAATGCACTGTCTTTTGTCTGCTTGCCCAGCTGTCTCCCTGATCAGCCCTTCGAGGCTGGGGTTTGCGCCTTGGTCTTTCCTCCATCCTAGGAGGTGAGGGGTTCCAGGGATCGCTGCTGCCCTCAGATGTGTGGGTGGTGACTGCCAGGCCAGAGCTCTGCAAAGGGCCCCTTGCACCCACGGCAAATCGGGTGAAGCTCAGGTCTCTAATTTGTTTGATCCTCTGCTGCTCCACTCCCTGCTAAGCATGGGCCATGTTCCCAGGTGCCCTGCAGCACCATGCCATTCAGACCCCCTGAGTTCCAATGGTACCTCCTTCCTCCCTCCCTCCCTCCATCAAAATGTACCTGTCCAGTCCCATCTCTGTGACCTGGCTCTGTGGTGGCTAAAGCAGAGCCCCCATGAGCCCCCCGCCCACTTTCTAACATGTCACCCCCTCAGGGCAGTGTGTGTCTTCTCGGATATCTTCAGGGTCCTGACCCACAGGGCAGCCTGAGGTGTGGAGGAGACCCTGGGCTTGGAGCTGAGACTGAGCAGGGCCCCATGAGGCCTTCCCGGGAACAGAACATCCAGTGTCCCCCTCCTCTTGTTTGTAGAAAATCTTTAGCCTCCTAGGCCTTCCCTGAGTTCCAAAGAGCAAATTGAATCAGAGAAGTGAGAAAATGCAGAAACAAAGGAAAGCAGTCAAGCAAGAAAAAATAATAATAGCTTAGCCCTAAAACAAAGTCAAGGACTTTAAGTTCCTCCTCAAGGGCTCTAGATAACATCCTGAGCTGTGTCCTTGAGCAGTTCTGCAGGTACTGAGACCCCCACCAGGTGGAAGAAGTTATGCAGGCTGCCCACCAGCAAGAAGACCCTAGACCAGGTGGAGCGAGGAAACTGATCACTGAGATTCCCGAAACGTCACCCAATTACCTCACCACCAACAAATCAGAGAATTGTACACAAGCTGATCATGCACCCTGTGAACCCCTCCCTCATGCTGTCTTTTAAAAACCCTTCCCTGAAATCTCACCTTGTGGGAGTTTGGGCCTTTTTAACATGAGCTGCCCGTTTTCCTCTCAGTGGAAAAAAAACAAGCTGAATTCTGTGCCAAACCAGTAAGCCGATCCTGGGAAGGATGGGGTAGGGGTGGGGGGGCAAGCTGACCAGGCAGGTCTGCACCCGCAGGTCTTGTCCATCCACACTCTCCCTAAATAAATACCCACTGAGCGCCTACTCTGGACCACAGTGGCTGATGAGAAGAGAGAGCCTGGGACCTAGAGAGGCAGGAAAGTCATGAATCCCGTTTCACAGATGAGAAAACTGAGGCCAGCAGCAGCCCCCTTCCTTCCCGTCTTGGCTTCCTTTCCATCCTATCGGCTTTGGGGTGAGTCATTTCTCTCTCTGCACACCGAGAAGGCTTGGCTCTCTGAGAACCTTCTTGAGAGTACAAGTTCCTTCCTGGAACCTACTTTCTGCATCCACACAGAACCCCGGGTGGCCACCTCCACCCCGGGGTGAGGAGAAGGAATGCCGGTGGGAGGAGGGTGTAAAACCCGGGCGGGGGAATCCCACTCTTCCTTTCTGCAGCAAAATGTTCACATATCGCTCCTGCCTTCAGACCCTCATGCCCAGACTAGTTGTTTTTCTCTTTCTGACTTACTTCACTCTGTATGACAGTCTCTAGATCACCCACGTCTCTACAAACGACCCAATTTCATTCCTTTTTATGGCTGAGTAATATTCCATTGCATGTTTGTACCACCTCTTCTTGATCTAGATTCATCCACGTCTCTACAAATGACCCAATTTCATTCCTTTTTATGGCTAATATTCCATTGCATGTTTGTACCATATCTTCTTGATCCATTCGTCTGTCAGTGGGCATTTAGGTTGCTTCCATGACCTGGCTATTGTAAATA
>NC_041220.1:142668209-142668582 GCF_002837175.3 Physeter macrocephalus | reverse complement strand
TTTCTGTTTTTGTACCAGTACCATATTGTCTTGATTACTGTAGCTTTGTAGTATAGTCTGAAGTCAGGGAGTCTGATTCCTCCAGCTCAGTTTTTTTCCCTCAAGATTTCTTTGGCTATTCAGGGTCTTTTGTGTGTCCATACAAATTTTAAGATTTTTTGTCCTAGTTCTGTAAAAAATGCCATTGGTAATTTGATTTGGATTGCATTGAATCTGTAGATTACTTGGGGTAGTACAGTCATTTTCACAATATTCATTCTTCCAATCCAAGAACATGAAATATCTCTCCATTGCTTGGTATCATCTTTAATTTCTTTCAACAGTGTCTTATAGTTTTCTGCATACAGGTCTTTTGTCTCCCTAGGTAGGTTTA
>NC_041220.1:142666254-142667078 GCF_002837175.3 Physeter macrocephalus | reverse complement strand
TCTTCCAGGTTGTCCATTTTATTGGCATAGAGTTGCTTATAGTAGTCTCTTAGGATGCTTTGTATTTCTGCGGTGTCTGGTGTACTTCTCCTTTTTCATGTCTAATTTTATTGATTTGAGTCCTTTCCCTCTTTTTCTTGATGAGTCTGGCTAATGTTTTATCAATTTTATCTTCTCAAAGAACCAGCTTTTAGTTTTATTGATCTTTGCTATTGTTTTCTTTGTTTCTATTTCATTTATTTCTGCTCTGATCTTTATGATTTCTTTCCTTCTGCTAACTTTGGGTTTTGTTTGTTCTTCTTTCTCTAGTTCCTTTAGGTGTAACGTTAGTTTGTTTATTTGAGATTTTTCTTGTTTCCTGAGGTAGGCTTGTATAGCTATACACTTCCCTCTTAGAACTGCTTTTGCTGCATCGCATAGTTTTTGGATAGTCGTGTTTTCATTGTCATTTGTCTCTAGGTATTTTTTGATTTCCTCTTTGATTTCTTCAGTGATCTCTTGGTTATTTAGTAACATATTGTTTAGCCTCCATGTGTTTGTGCTTTTTACGTTTTTTCCCTGTAATTGATTTCTAATCTCATAGTGTTGTGGTCAGAAAAGATGCTTGATATTATTCCAATTTTCTTAAATTTACTGAGGCTTGATTTGTGACCGAAGATATGAGCTATCCTCGAGAATGTTCTGTGCACACATGAGAAGGAAGTGTAATCTGCGGTTTTTGGATGGAATGTCCTATAAATATCAATTAAATCTATCTGGTCTACTGTGTCATTTAAAGCTTGTGTTTCCTTATTAATTTTCTGTTTGGATGATCTGTCCATTGG
>NC_041220.1:142665034-142666013 GCF_002837175.3 Physeter macrocephalus | reverse complement strand
CTAGGTCTGAAGTGGGTCTCTTGTAGACAGCATATATATGGGTCTTGTTTTTGTATCCATTCAGCAAGCTTGTGTCTTTGGGTTGGAGCATTTAATCCATTCACATTTAAGGTAATTATCGGGATGTGTATTCCTATTATCATTTTCTTAATTGTTTTGGGTTTGTTTTTGTAGGTCCTTTTCTTCTCTTGTGTTTCCCACTTAGAGAAGTTCCTTTAGCATTTGTTGTAGAGCTGGTTTGGTGGTGCTGAATTCTCTTAGCTTTTGCTTGTCTGTAGAGCTTTTGATTTCTCCATCGAATCTGAATGAGATCCTTGCTAGGTAGAGTAATCTTGGTTGTAGATTCTTCCTTTTCATCACTTTAAGTACATCATGCCACTACCTTCTGGCTTGTAGAGTTTCTGCTGAGAAATCAGCTGTTAACCTTATGGGAGTTCCCTTGTATGTTATTTGTCATTTTTCCCTTGCTGCTTTCAATAATTTTTCTTTGTCTTTAATTTTTGCCAATTTGATTACTATGTGTCTCGGAGTGTTTCTCCTTGGGTTTATCCTGTATAGGACTCTCTGCCCTTCCTGGTCTTAGGTGGCTATTTCCTTTCCCATGTTAGGCAAGTTTTTGACTATAATCTCTTCAAATATTTTCTCGGGTCCTTTCTCTCTCTCTTCTCCTTCTGGGACCCCTATAATGTGAATATTCTTGCATTTAATGTTGTTCCAGAAATCTCTTAGGCTGTCTTCGTTTCTTTTCATTCTTTTTTCTTTATTCTGTTCCACAGCAGTGAATTCCACCATTCTGTCTTCTAGGTCACTTATCCGTTCTTCTGCCTCAGTTATTCTACTATTGATTCCTTCTAGTGTATTTTTCATTTCAGTTATTGTGTTGTTCACTCTGTTTGTTTGTTCTTTAATTCTTCTAAATCTTTGTTAAACATTTCTTGCATCTTCTCGATCTTTGCCTCCATTCTTTTTCCAAGGTCCT
>NC_041220.1:142649208-142664783 GCF_002837175.3 Physeter macrocephalus | reverse complement strand
CTGTTGCTCTGGTGGGCAGAGCTCAGTAAAACTTTAATCTGCTTGTCTGCTGACGGGTGGGGCTTGGTTCCCTCCCTGTTGGTTGTTTGGCCTGAGGCGACCCAATACTGGAGCCTAGCTGGGCTCTTTGGTGGGGCTAATGGCGGACTCTGGGAGGGCTCACACCAAGGAGTACTTCCCAGAACTTCTGCTGCCAGTGTCCTTGTCCTCACGGCGACACACAGCTACTCCCAGCCTCTGCAGGAGACCCTCCAACACTAGCATGTAAGTCTGGTTCAGTCTCCTATGGGGTCACTGCTCTTTCCCCTGGGTCCTGTTGTGCACACTACTTTGTGTGTGCCCTCCAAGAGTGGAGTCTCTGTTTCCCCCAGTCCTGTCAGAGTCCTGCCATCAAATCCCACTAGGCTTCAAAGTCCTATTCTCTATGAATTCCTCCTCCCATTTCCGGAGCCCCAGGTTGGGAACCTGACGTGGGTCTCAGAACATTCACTCCAGTGGGTGGACTTCTGTGGTATAAGTGTTCTCCAGTCTGTGAGTCACCCACCCAGCAGTTATGGGATTTGATTTTACTGTGATTGCGCACCTCCTACCGTCTCATTGTGGCTTCTCCTTTGTCTTTGGATGTGGGGTATCTTTTTTGGTGAGTTCCAGTGTCTTCCTGTCAATGATTGTTCAGCAGTTAGCTGTGATTCTGGTGTTCTTGTAAGAGGCAGTGAGAGCACGTCCTTCTACTCCACCATCTTGAACCAATCTCCACACTCAGAAGTCTTTTAAAGGGATGAAAAATACTCAGTAGGAAAACTGGCAGTAAACAAACTGGAATGAGAGAGAGAGAGAAACACAAATATACAAATGCCAGGAACTATAACTATGTGAAACATTGTTCCAAGTTCCTAATGATCGAAGTTACACAGGGAAAGAGGAAAGACTGCTTCCTCACCATTAGTTGTGAAGCCAGGGAACCGTGGTTCAGGTCGACATGGGCGCCCACATTCCAGGGGCGCTGATGATTTCAGCTTGCACGCCAGGGAATGGCATCTTGGGGTCACCTCAGGATTCTGCCTTCACACCTGCCACTCACTCATGCAGCCTCACCCCTCACCTTGAGCACTTAGCAGGAATTAGTGCACGTACCCTGGGCACAGTCATTGGAGACACTGGCCCAAGTTTTCAGCCACTTAGGCCTGATTAGCAGGACTGTGATCAGTGCCCAGCCCTGCAGCATCGGCCACTGCCCTGACTCCATGAAGCTGTCTCCAGGGCCCAGCTGGCCCAGCCAGGCCTGCCAGAGCCCATGGGCAGGGAGGCCAGGGCCCGAAAGACTGCTTCCTCACCATTAGTTGTGAAGCCAGGGAACCGTGGTTCAGGTCGACATGGGCCCAGGAATCTGTCCTGGCTTGTTACTGAGTTAACAAAAAGAGAAGACACACGAAGTCACGTATCACATATTATGATAGGGTTTCACTGTGAACCTATGTCTGTGTGTGTGTGGTGCTGGTGTGTGCAGACAAGCACACATGCACGTGGGGGGTGATTTGTGTGTACCCATAAAAAGCTGACATGAGGTTCACCAAAAGGTTCAACGCTGATTTCTCTAGGAACAGGACATGGTCTGATTTTTTCTAATTGTTTTTAATCTCCTGTGTATTTTACTTCTTAATGATATGCAGATCCTCTTTAAAAAAACAAAAATACTATTTTCAAAACAATTCTCTGTATGACCACCTGCAGGGAAGCCATGGAGAAATACGCATCTGGTCTTTTATTGATACTTCCAGTCTTGAAGCACTGCTTGAGGTCGCATCCTCTGCAGCCTGGGTGATGGGGCCAGAGCACCCTCTGCAGGCCGGCCAGCCTCACCTGCCAAGGATGCTTCTCCTAGCAGCCCCCTCCCGGATGCAGGTCTGCCCTCTGTGGGCTCCAGGGACCAGGCAGTTCTGAAAATTATTTAATTCAATCCACACCATGGGAGACCCTCAAGGCAGAGCCTGGGCTGGGGGTTGGGTGGCCTGGAAATGAGCAGGGCCCTGGTTGGCTCCTGTGAGGATGGGTGAGTGGGACTTCATGAGGCGAAACAGGGGCTTCTGGGTCCTTTTTAGTTATGTATTCATTGTTTACGCTGCCTAAAAAATTACCCACTTAAACAGACATCCATTCTTCATCTCCATTCCAGTAGGTGAGAAGTCTGCACAGGACTTAGCTGGGTCCTGGGCTCAGGGTCTCACACAGCCGGGCTGTAGTCCCACCTGGAACATGGGGTCCTTTTCTGAGCTCATGGGGTCGAGGGCAGGGGTTTGCTCTTGGGTCCTGGCCACGTGGCCCTCCGCCTCCAGAGCCGGTAACAAAGAACACTCCTCAAGTAGAGCCCCTCTCTTCAGGAGGAGTCCTGATTAGGTCAGGCCCACTAGGATACTTCCTCTTTCTTGAAGTCAAGAGTGAAATCCTATCAGATTCATGGACTGGGCCCACATTCCAGGGGCGCTGATGATTTCAGCTTGCACGCCAGGGAATGGCATCTTGGGGTCACCTCAGGATTCTGCCTTCACACCTGCCACTCACTCATGCAGCCTCACCCCTCACCTTGAGCACTTAGCAGGAATTAGTGCACGTACCCTGGGCACAGTCATTGGAGACACTGGCCCAAGTTTTCAGCCACTTAGGCCTGATTAGCAGGACTGTGATCAGTGCCCAGCCCTGCAGCATCGGCCACTGCCCTGACTCCATGAAGCTGTCTCCAGGGCCCAGCTGGCCCAGCCAGGCCTGCCAGAGCCCATGGGCAGGGAGGCCAGGGCCCAGAGGTCAGAGGGGGTGCAGTTGCAAGGAACATGACCCTTGGGCCCTGGCGGAGGTGGACACGGCACAGAACCCTCACTACGGGCCAACTGCACCCCAGAGACCACACTGAATGCCTGGAAGGCTCCCAGGACCCCTTCTTTCCCATTTTTCAAGAGTTGGAGGCCCTCCCAGGGCGGTTGCTAATGCGGGAAACAGCTGGTCTGGATGCTAGGCCACGCTGGGCAAGATGGCTGATGTGGCAGTCTGGTCTGGCTCCTGGCTGCGGGGCTCACTCCCCGCCCAGCTGCCCCGGAATCTGGGCTAGGCCCCAGCTCTGCGATCCTGGGATGCCACAGCATGCCCTTAGCCATGGCTGATCCTGTCCCTCCTTTTATGGGCAGGACATGGGGACCCTGAGGATCTCTTACTTATATGCATTTCTCATTCAATCCTCACAACCACCCTGGAAAAAAAGGGGCCTCATCCCCTTTCATACACCAAAAAAACAAAAATACTATTTTCAAAACAATTCTCTGTATGACCACCTGCAGGGAAGCCATGGAGAAATACGCATCTGGTCTTTTATTGATACTTCCAGTCTTGAAGCACTGCTTGAGGTCGCATCCTCTGCAGCCTGGGTGATGGGGCCAGAGCACCCTCTGCAGGCCGGCCAGCCTCACCTGCCAAGGATGCTTCTCCTAGCAGCCCCCTCCCGGATGCAGGTCTGCCCTCTGTGGGCTCCAGGGACCAGGCAGTTCTGAAAATTATTTAATTCAATCCACACCATGGGAGACCCTCAAGGCAGAGCCTGGGCTGGGGGTTGGGTGGCCTGGAAATGAGCAGGGCCCTGGTTGGCTCCTGTGAGGATGGGTGAGTGGGACTTCATGAGGCGAAACAGGGGCTTCTGGGTCCTTTTTAGTTATGTATTCATTGTTTACGCTGCCTAAAAAATTACCCACTTAAACAGACATCCATTCTTCATCTCCATTCCAGTAGGTGAGAAGTCTGCACAGGACTTAGCTGGGTCCTGGGCTCAGGGTCTCACACAGCCGGGCTGTAGTCCCACCTGGAACATGGGGTCCTTTTCTGAGCTCATGGGGTCGAGGGCAGGGGTTTGCTCTTGGGTCCTGGCCACGTGGCCCTCCGCCTCCAGAGCCGGTAACAAAGAACACTCCTCACGTAGAGCCCCTCTCTTCAGGAGGAGTCCTGATTAGGTCAGGCCCACCAGGATACTTCCTCTTTCTTGAAGTCAAGAGTGAAATCCTATCAGATTCATGGACTGGGCCCACATTCCAGGGGCGCTGATGATTTCAGCTTGCACGCCAGGGAATGGCATCTTGGGGTCACCTCAGGATTCTGCCTTCACACCTGCCACTCACTCATGCAGCCTCACCCCTCACCTTGAGCACTTAGCAGGAATTAGTGCACGTACCCTGGGCACAGTCATTGGAGACACTGGCCCAAGTTTTCAGCCACTTAGGCCTGATTAGCAGGACTGTGATCAGTGCCCAGCCCTGCAGCATCGGCCACTGCCCTGACTCCATGAAGCTGTCTCCAGGGCCCAGCTGGCCCAGCCAGGCCTGCCAGAGCCCATGGGCAGGGAGGCCAGGGCCCAGAGGTCAGAGGGGGTGCAGTTGCAAGGAACATGACCCTTGGGCCCTGGCGGAGGTGGACACGGCACAGAACCCTCACTACGGGCCAACTGCACCCCAGAGACCACACTGAATGCCTGGAAGGCTCCCAGGACCCCTTCTTTCCCATTTTTCAAGAGTTGGAGGCCCTCCCAGGGCGGTTGCTAATGCGGGAAACAGCTGGTCTGGATGCTAGGCCACGCTGGGCAAGATGGCTGATGTGGCAGTCTGGTCTGGCTCCTGGCTGCGGGGCTCACTCCCCGCCCAGCTGCCCCGGAATCTGGGCTAGGCCCCAGCTCTGCGATCCTGGGATGCCACAGCATGCCCTTAGCCATGGCTGATCCTGTCCCTCCTTTTATGGGCAGGACATGGGGACCCTGAGGATCTCTTACTTATATGCATTTCTCATTCAATCCTCACAACCACCCTGGAAAAAAAGGGGCCTCATCCCCTTTCATACACCAAAAAGCAGAGCCTCACTGGCGAAGAGAACAGCTGAGGCCTCTGGTGAGTTACTAGATGAGTATCAGGGTCTTGCATTCATTCAACAAACATGTGCCAGGCACTGGGTCCGGGCTGGCCCTCGCCGGGCCCAGGGCATATAGCAGACGCACCGTGGCCCCAACTTCAGTCGCTCATAGCAGTGATGCCAGCACAACTGGAGGGGCTGCAGGGCCGGGGCAAGCCCCGCCACCAGCAGCAGCTTTGCCTACAAGCAGCGTAAGACTTCACTGACCACTTGGGGACCTCTCTGCACACACACACCCAGGTGGCAAAGGGCACCTTGGCTTGGCAGATCCTACCTCCTGCAGGCCAGACAGACCTCGTCCTGGGAGTTTCTGGAGACCACCCCTCCTCTGAGAGTGGAGAACCCCCAGCATCCGCCTCTTCTTAGACCCCCGCCGTCTTGGACCCTGCCAGGGGCAGGACTCTGATGGGTGGCACTTCTCAGCTGAGCACTGACCCCAGCCTCCCTCCTCCCTCTGCACGGCTCCTTCCCAGCCACCACGACTGAAGTCCCCCAACCCTCAAGCTCTCCCAGGTTCCCTCCCTTCCAGGGCAGCCCCGTCCTCCCACCACCCCAAGAATCCTTGGAGCATCTGTGACTCCTACTCCCTTCTGCTGTTCCTCAAGCCAGCTGCAGGTCCTGTCCATCTCCTTGGACATCAGCCTTCACTTGGATGCCTCCAGGAATGGGGAACTCACTTGCTTGTAAGGGGGCTCATCCCCTTATTCGAATGTTTCGGAGCTTCTTCCTCTTCACCCTGAGTCTTTGCACATGCCAGGCCCTCTGCCTGGTGTACTCTCCCCAGTCTGTTCCAGGATCCACTGCTCAGGCTGGCTCTAACCTCCTTCAGGTCTCACCTCCTGGAAATCACAGACCCTTCCTCAGCCTGGAGGACGTGAGCCCAACGGTTCCATGCCCCTCCCTGTCCCGTCAGGGCTGTATAATCACCTGCTCACATGTGCCCTCTCCCCACTAAACTCTGGGCACCAAGCCCTATATCTCGGCAGCACCATATCCCCACACCAGGCCCAGAGCTTCCTCCCTGAAACCTGACCATTAATTCATATAGTTCCAGTGAGAGCCACACAGAGAGTCTCATTTTTTGTTCCCCAACAAAAGATGCCCAGTTTCCCTGGCTGCACACCCCTCCCCTTCCCAGAGGAACTGGCATTCATAAGCCAGGGGCCAAGCAGTGGCTGGTCACCAGCAATGCAGTCTTCCCAATAAACTGATTACATGGACATATACTGCCCCCATTTTATAGACAGGGCACTTGTGTCTCAGTTTTTTGGGTTGATAATGAAAATCAAGACACCAATCCGGATTTGGCTCAGCTGCATAAGAAAGAAAACCCAGTCAGTGGCTCAACAAGACAGAGGTTTCATCTCTCCCCTATGAAAGTCCAGAGGGAAGAAAAATCAGGGCAGTAGGCAGCTCCATGGTCATCTGGGACCCAGGCACCATCCTTCTGTTTCACTGTCCTTAGAGAGTGACATATATCTTCTAGGTCTCCTCCTGGTCCAAAATGGCTGCTGGAGCTCCAGCCATCACATTCAAATTCCCGGAAGAAAGCAGAAGGAAGGGGAAAGGAAAGAGAGAAGATATATACAAGTAGCCTGTCCCCCTTTTAAGATTTCCCAGTAGCCACATACAGTGACCTCCATTACAACTCTTTAACCACCCTGGGTTACAGGGGAAGCTGGGAAGTGGAGTATTTTAACAAGTACATTACCACTGTGCTGGGCACCTGTTGCTTTACTCCTAGCCTCACTCCTGTTCTGTGTGATAGGGGCATTTCTCAGGCTCCCAGGGCAGGTGGCCTCCAGTTAAGCTCCAGCAGTGGGAGATGTGGATGGGGGTGAGGGGGGTGGCAGGTGGAGAAGCAAACTCTTTGCTGTTCCAGTTTCACACAGTGTCTCTAGGCACCTGAGTTGACAGCAGTGGCAGCCTCAGCTGTGGTTGCCACCGGTCAAGGCAGCACTGCTTCAGCGGACCCAGAACTGTGACAGCATCTTCACCACTGTGCAGGGACTCAGGGCTCCGTCCAGTGGAGAGAGCAGCTTCTGATCTCAGGGCATCACCTCCTTTCCCTTGCTCCTCTAGTCCTTCCAGCACTGTGACCAGCACCTTGTGTTAAATCCCCTCTGTTTGAATACCTGGATGGGTTTCTGTTTTTCAGACCAGGAAATTACAGATCAGCTGCTCATGAGAGCTGAAGTCACTGTAGGTACAGAGCAGCTACAGATAAGGGCTCACCATCAAATCTGAAAACCCCCCATGTCTCCCCGGGCCTTCACCCCACATGCAATGTGGCGCAGAAGGCACATGTCCCCCGTGTAGAGCTGCTTGCCAACCATGGGCCCTGGGGTCCAGCTGCCTTCAGAACAGGGAGCTCTCTGTCCTCTGAGTTCCAGGAAGAACAGCTGGGAACACTTTCCAGAAGGTGACAGACTCGGAATCGGAGAACCTCAGGCAGGAAGGGCCTGCAAGGTGATGGATTCAACCCGTTTATCCTGCCACTCAACAAATACTCACCAAGCCCCATGGCCAACCAGGCCGGTTGCTGGGCTCTGGGGGCAAGGTCAGGGCACAAGAAGGGCCTGAGCTCAGCCCTCCCCAGTCCAGGGAGTGAGTCGCAGCCCTGCCACCTGCCAGCTGTGGGGCTCAGGCCTCTATCCCACTGTGCTCACTTACCAACAGGGTTACAAAGCCCTATTTCA
Source organism: Physeter macrocephalus (assembly GCF_002837175.3). Taxonomy (NCBI): domain Eukaryota; kingdom Metazoa; phylum Chordata; class Mammalia; order Artiodactyla; family Physeteridae; genus Physeter; species Physeter macrocephalus. The sequence goes on along the minus strand of NC_041220.1, from coordinate 142,657,149 downwards.
CGTGAGATGCTATTACATGAACTGTGCTCACAGGTGCTTGCCGGATGGAGCTGTCTGGAATCCGTGGGTGGCAGTACAAGTGCTCTGGGGGGTGGAAGCTGGTGGCAGGTGTGATGTGAGGCCTAGCAGGAAGAGAAGGCCCTGGGAGCACAGGTAGACCCCGTCTCTCCTCCCCGTGCAGGGTGCTGGCAAAAACCCCCTCAGGGAAGGGAAGAAGAAATAGCCCTGATTTGTAAAGCTTGACAATTTCCATGGTGTAAATACGCCCAGCTTGGCTGATTCAGAGTGACCAGCCCTTTACAGCTGCTCCCGACATTCCTGAATATTTAACAACCTGCTCTCCAGAAGATGGGGGCTCCAGTCGCCGCTGCCTGCAGGAGAGAGAATGTGAATGCACAGCCTTGTGGCACCCACCCCACGGCACCCAGGCCGTCGGTCCAGACCCCCAACCCCATCTCAAGTTAGGGATCTTGAGATGAGATCACCCTGGATTAGGATGCATCCTAAATCCTTATCAGAGAAGAAAAGGAGAGAAGACACACAGAGAGGAAGGCCATGCGATGATGGAGGCAAGAATTAGAGGGATGCGGCCACAAGCCAAGGGTTGCCGGCAGCCACTAGAAGCTGCAAGAGGTAGGAAGGGTCCAGAGGGAGACAGCCCTGCTGACACCGTGAATTCAGACTTCTGGCCTCCCGAACCATGAGAGAATAAAGGTCTGTTCCTTGAAGGTGCTCAGTTTGTCCAAGGGGGGAAAGTGGTGGTGGGGGGGGTGGGGGGGATGAATTGGGAGATTGGGATTGACATGCATACACTAATATGTATAAAATAGATAACTAATAAGAACCTGTTGTATAAAAAAATAAATAAAATTCAAAAAAAAGACGCTCAATTTGTGGTGGTTTGTTACTGCAGCCATGGGAAATTCCTAGAAATGCTACCAAGTAGGAAATTCCAGGCTTCTGCTACTTAGGGAGGGGTTGACAGGACACACATGTGGAGACAACACACATAGTGCCCACACGCCCAGACTGCAGCACTGCCATGCTGTGTGATGCTGGGCAACTTTCTAAACCTCTCTGTGCTTCATTTCCCTCCCCTGTAAAACAGGGTCATAACAACCCTCCTCCTAGGGCTGCTGAGGGGACTAGGTGAGACAAAGCACGGGAGGCGCTGAGAACTCTTCCCGCAGCAGTAACCGGTCATTACCCTCATTGTTATTTTTCTTCTTGCCTTGGGGCCGAGAAATGTGTGTGCTGACTCTAAAACCAAATAAAAAGATAGAGGCTGAGGCTCCACTGCAGGGGGAGGAATCCATGGGGAACTAACGAGTTCGGGGGGGGCTTTGCCGTGCGGCCCCAGGACACTTGTCCAGGGAAGTGGGTGGTGGAAAGGGGGAGGCTCAGGACCAGCCTGGGCGAGGGTTCTGCCCTGCGGACACAGACGCTTGGCGGAGAGGCTGGATTCTGGGTGGGGGTGGAGTGTGAGGGCTGAGAGATGACCTGATAAAGTGGGACCCCGGAAAGGGGCGGGACGCTTTGCCGAAGGTGTCCAGGTACACTCTTGCCCCTCCTCTTCTGGAATGGTCAAGAAAGGACCCCTCTTCCCACAACCCCCCAAAACAAGTTTCCAATTCACTCATTTTTTATTGAGCGCCTACTATGTGCCAGGGGTGGGGTCGTGGTGCAGAAATCCAGATCCAATGCCTGCCCTCAGGGGACTTACAGTTCTGGGGGGTGGGGGGTGGGTTTGATCAAACGCTTGCCCACCCACATGGAAAATTGCAGCTGTGACAAGGGCGCCATGAGGCCACCAGGAGCACCTTCCACAGGGAGAAGGAGGGCTGAGCAAGACAAGTGGGAGGGACAGGCAGGAATGCTGAGCCACCAGCCCTGTTCCCACAGGACAGAGCAGGAATGGAGCCCTGGTCTTCTGCTGTAACCCAGAGACCCTGTCTCCGGAATAAGTGAATGAGTGAGTGAACGCGTGAATATCTCTCTTGGTTTCCCTGGTAGGTCAAGGACAGTGTGAGCCATTGATACGGCGTCCAAATGATAAACAAGATAGGAAGAGAAGGAGGGAGCGAGGGATAGAGGGAGGGAGCAGTAGCCCTGTTGCTTAGACACTGCACATCAGCAGGAAGCATCTTCCTGTATTTCACCCTGACTGTTATCTAGAAGCTGCAGCCTGGCCTGAAGGGAGGAAGGCAGTGTGGAGTATAAACGGGAAGACAGTGACTTCTCTGGAGACCTGTGGTGCAAAGAGCAAGGAAGGCAGAGTCTGGCAGATGCAGCTTGCAGGCCTAGCTGTGACCGTGATGAACTGTGCAACCTTGGGTAACTTCCTCAGCTTCTCTGAGCCTTGGTTTTCTAAGAGTTCTTTCCTTAAGGACTGCAGACTCGAAGGGGTGATGGACACAAAGAAGCCCTGGGCTGTGCGTGTGAGGTGTGCTCAGGTGTGACTGAGTGCCACGTGGACACGGAAGGCAGGGGGTAAGGGGGAGAGAAGGAGGGGAGAGGTTGGGAGGGAGGGAGAGAAGGAGTAGAGGGGGTGGGGGAGCAGGGAATATTGCTCCCCCTGAAAAGAGTCAGCCAACAGACGTCCTGCAGTGGAGCTGAGGCTCAGCCTGTCTCAGGAGCTTCAGCGGGCTGCCGGGCGAACAAGACGAAACCTGCATGTAGGGAGAGCTTTCAGCAGGGCAGGGAGAAGCCCCTGTGGGTGGGCACCTGACTGACGATGGCTAACGGAGAATGTGGGGGCTGTATCTGAGGACGGAGTTCCAGGTGCCAGGCCTCCACCCGTGCTGGCAGGTGGGCTGTACCCAAGCTTCTCTCAGACCACAGTGGCAGCACTAACAGCTGCGACAGTGAGAGCCCACAGGTGCCCACACCTTCCTCTGCCAGGCAGAGGAGCTGAAATCCCAAGAGGGTGCGACAAAACCAATCGCTTTTTCCCCTGTCCTCCCACTACTTGGCCCCAGACTCAGGTGTAGTCCCAGGAAATGTATAGCAAAACAAGGTAAATAGAGCCCTAGCCTTTCAGCTAAAAGACAGAGGAGGGGACCTCAGGGAACATCATGAAGAGGAAGGAACTTGGACTCTGACATCATAACACTGATCCTGAACCCCTGGCCTGTCCCCTGGGCTGCACATGTGTAGATCTGATCATAAACAGCCAAACAAGACATTAAGAACCCATTTAAGGTAGACCGCCTCTCAGGTCCTGGACTGGCCACTGGGTGGTGCACACACAGGATAAATCACTGCAAAGACTGAAAACAGAACTGATGTTAAAACCACGACCCACAGAAAGCTGGTGGATCCTTGTGAGCTCGACCCAGCCAGATCCATTGCCTGCTACAACAAAAATATCAATATTCTCCATAGGATTTAAACAAGACTCGGAGTCTCATAACAATATTCTGAATGTCCAGGATACAATCCAGAATTACTTGGCATACAAAGAACCAGGAAAACTTCAACTTACCTGGGAAGAGACCACCAACAGATACCAATGCCAAGATGTCATAACTGTCCGATTAAAACTTAAGGCAAATATTGCAAAAATAACCCAAGAAGAAAAGGTGAACACTACTGAAAAGAAAGATTAAAAATCTAGGCAAAGGAATAGAAGATATAAAGAAGAAATAGATGAAAATGTTAGAACTGAAAATAAATACAATTATCAAAATAAAAAACTCATTGTATGGCCTCAGTAACAGAACGAACAAGATGGGAGAATAAGTGAGTGAACTTGAAGATAGAACAATAAAAATTATCCAGTATGGACAAAAGAGATAAAAGAGATTTAAAAAATGATCATAAAATCCAACACCCTTTCATGATGAAAATACTCAACAAACTGGAACAGAATGGAACTTCCTCAACCTGATTAAGGGTGTCTATGAGACAGGCAGGGCTACTGTCATACTCAGTGGTGAAGACTGGATGATTTTCCCTAAGATCAGGAACAAGGCAAGAGCATCACTTCTACTGAACATCGTCCTAGAAGTTCTAGCCAGGACAATTAGTCAAGAAAAAGACAAAAGGGAACCAGATTGTAAAAGAAGAAGTAAAACTATCTTGATTCACATATGGCATGATCTTATATATAGAAAACCTTAAGAATCCACTGAAACATCTGAGTCACTAAAAAGGGGAGCAAGGTTGTAGGATATGAGATCAACACACAAAAATAAGTTGTATTCTTCTACACTAGCCATGGACAATCCAAGAAAATAATTCCATGGATAGCATCAAAAAGAATGAAATACTTAAGAATAAATTTAGCCAAAGAATAAATTTAACCAAACTTCAAAACAGTGTTGAGGGACTTCCCTGGTGGCGCAGTGGATAAGACTCCATGCTCCCAATGCAAGAGGCCTGGGTTCAATCCTGGTCAGGGAACTAGATCCAACACGCATGCCACAACTAAGAGTTTTTGCATGCTGCAACTAAGGAGCCCACTTGCCGCAAATAAGACCCGGCACAACCAAATAAATAAATACATATTAAAATAAAAAACAGTGTTGAAAGAAATTAGAGACCTAAATAAATGGGAAGACTTCTTGTGTTCATAGATTGGAAGGCTTAATATTTTAGGCAATACTCCCCAAAATGATCTACAGATTCAATGCAATCCCCATCAAAATTCTAACTTCCTGTTTTTCAGAAATGGATACACTGACCCTAAAACTCACTGAAAGGGAGTCCAAATAGCCAAAACCACCTTGAAAAAGAAAAACAAAGTTGGAGGATGCAAACTTCCTGGTTTCAAAACTTACTACCAGGCTAGCGTCATTGAGACGGTGTGCTTCTGGCATGAAGATTAACAAATAGATCAATGGAGTAGAAGTTAGAGACCAGAAATAACACACACACTTAGGCCAATTGATTTTCTACAAGGACACTGAGACCACTCAATGGGGAAAGAATAGCATTTTTTAACAGATAGTGGAGGAATAATTGGACAGCCACATGCAAAAGATAATGAATTTGGACCCTTACCTCACACCATATACAAAAATTAACTCAAAATTAACACAAAGACCTCAATGTAAGAACTAAAACTACTAACTCAAAACATAGGTATAAGAATCTGTGACCTCAGATTTGGCAACAGTATTTTTAGATATAAAACCAAAAGCATAATCAATAAAAGAAAAAATATATACACTGGACTCCATCAAAATTAATAATTTATAAAGAGTGTTACAAGAGATAAGGAGGGACACCACATAATGATCAAAGGATCAATCCAAGAAGAAGATATACCAATTATAATGTTTATGCACCCAACATAGGAGCATCTCAATACATAAGGCAAATGCTAACAACCATGAAAGGAGAAATCGACAGTAACACAATAACAGTAGGGGACTTTAACACCCCACTTACACCAATGGACAGATCATCCAGACAGAAAATTAATAAGGAAACACAAACTAAATGACACAATCGACCGGATAGATCTAATTGATATTTACAGAACATTCCACCCAAAAGTGGCAGAATACACTTTCTTCTCAAGTGCACATGGAACATTCTCCAGTATAGATCACATCGTGGGTCACAAATCAAGCCTCAGAAAATTTAAGAAAATTGAAATCGTATCAAGCATCTTTTCTGACCACAATTCTATGAGATTGGAAATCAATTACAGGAAAAAAAAACCCCGTAAAAAACACAAATACATGGAGGCTAACCAGTGCGGTACTAAAACAACCAAGAGATCATGGAAGAAATCAAAGAAGAAATTTAAAAATACACAGAAGCAAATGACAGCAAAACACGACAACCCAAAACCTATGGGACGTAGCAAAAGCAGTTCTAAGAGGGAAGTTTATATTCAATCTCACCTCAAGAAACAAGAAAAATCTCAAATTAACAATCTAACCTTACACTTAAAACAACTAGAGAAAGAAGAACAAAGAAAACCCAAAGTCAGTAGAAGGAAAGAAATCATAATGAGCAGAGCAGAAATAAATGAAACAGAAATGAAGAAAACATAGCAAAGGTCAATAAAACTAAAAGCTGGTTCTTTGAGAAGATAAACAAAATTGAAAAACCCTTAGCCAGACTCATCAAGAAAAAAAGGGAGAGGAGGCAAATCAATAAAATTAGAAATGAAAAAGGAGAAATCACAGCTGACATTGCAGAAATACAAAGGATTGTAAGAATCAAAAGCAGTTCTAAGAGGGAAGTTTATAGCAATTCAATCTCACCTCAAGAAACAAGAAAAATCTCAAATAAACAATCTAACCTTACACTTAAAACAACTAGAGAAAGAAGAACAAAGAAAACCCAAAGTCAGTAGAAGGAAAGAAATCATAATGAGCAGAGCAGAAATAAATGAAACAGAAATGAAGAAAACATAGCAAAGGTCAATAAAACTAAAAGCTGGTTCTTTGAGAAGATAAACAAAATTGAAAAACCCTTAGCCAGACTCATCAAGAAAAAAAGGGAGAGGAGGCAAATCAATAAAATTAGAAATGAAAAAGGAGAAATCACAGCTGACATTGCAGAAATACAAAGGATTGTAAGAGACTACTACAAACAACTATATGCCAATAAAATGGACAACCACAAAGAAATGGACAAAATCTTGGAACGGTACAATTTTGCAAGACTGAAAAATTAGAAAATATAAACAGACTTATCACAAGTAATGAAATTGAAACCGTAATTAAAAATCTTCCAACAGACAAAAGTCCAGGACCAGATGGCTTCACAGGCAGATGCCATCAAATATTTAGAGAAGAGCCAACACCAATCCTTCCCAAACTCTTCCAAAATATTGCAGAGGGAGAAATACTCCCAAATTCATTCTATGAAGCCACCATCACTCTGATACCAAAAACAGAAAAAGATATCACAAAAAAGAAAATTATAGATCAATATCACTGGTGAACATGGAACCAAAAATCCTGAATAAAATACTAGCAAACAGAATCCAACAGCACATTAAATATATCATACACCATGATCAAGTTGGATTTATCCCAGGCAAAAAGAAATAAAAGGAATACAAATTGGAAAAGAAGAAGTAAAACTGTCACTATTTGCTGATGACATGATACTATATATAGAAGATCCTAAAGATGCCACCAGAAAACTACTAAAGCTAATCAGTGAATTTGGTAAGGTTGCAGGATACAAAATTAATACACAGAAATCTCTGGCATTCCTATACACCAACAATGAAAAATCAGAAAGGGAAATTAAGGAAACACTCCCATTTACCATTGCAACAAAAAGAATAAAATACCTAGGAATAAACCTACCTAAGGAGGTGAAGACTTGCACTCAGAAAACTATAAAACACTGATGAAAGAAATCAAAGATGACATAAACAGATGGAGAAATATACCAAGCTCTTGGATTGGAAGAATCAATGTTGTGAAAATGACTATACTACCCAAAGCAATCTACAGATTCAATGCAATCCCTATCAAACTACCAATGACATTCTTCACAGAATTAGAACAGAAAATCTTACAATTCGTATGGAAACACAAAAGACCCCGAATAGCAAAGCAATCTTGAGAAAGAAAAATGGAGTTGGAAGATTCAGGCTTCCTGACTTCAAACTATATCACAAAGCTACAGTAATCAAGACAGTATGGTACTGGCACAAAAACAGAAATATAGATCAATGGTACTGGATAGAATGCCCAGAGATAAACCCACGCACATACATTCACCTAATTTACAGCAAAGGAGGCAAGAACATACAATGGAGAAAAGACAGCCTCTTCAATAAGTGGTGCTGGGAAAACTGGACAGCTGCATGGAAAAGAATGAAATTAGAACACTATCTAACACCATACACAAAAATAAACTCCAAATGGATTAAAGACTTAAATGTAAGACCAGACACTATAAAACTTTTAGAGGAAAACAAAGGAAAAACACTCTTTGACATAAACCACAGCAAGATCTTTT
>NC_041220.1:142647221-142649177 GCF_002837175.3 Physeter macrocephalus | reverse complement strand
CAAAGAAGACATACAGATGGCCAAGAGGCACATGAAAAGATGCTCAACATCACTAATTATTAGAGAAATGCAAATCAAAACTACAATGAGGTATCACCTCACGCCGGTCAGAATGGCCATTATCAAAAAAGCTAGAAACAATAAATGCTGGAAAGGGTGTGGTGAAAAGGGAACCCTCCTACACTGTTGATGGAAATGTAAGTTGATACAACCACTATGGAAGACAGTACGGAGGTTCCTTAAAAAACTAAAAATAGAACTACCATATGACCCAGCAATCCCACAACTGGGCAGATACTCTGCAAAAACCATAATTCAAAAAGAGACATGCACCACAATGTTCATTGCAGCTCTATTTACAATAGCCAGGACATGGAAGAAACCTAAGCGTCCATCGACAGATGAACGGATAAAGAAGATGTGGCACATCTATACAATGGACTATTACTCAGCCATAAAGAGGAACAAAACTGAGTTATCTGTAGTGAGGTGGATGGACCTAGAGTCCGTCATACAGAGTGAAGTAAGTCAGAAAGAGAAAAACAAATACCGTATGCTAACACATATATATGGGCTCTAAAAAAAATAGTACTGATGAACCTAGTTGCAGGGCAGGAATAAAGAGGCAGACATAGAGAATGGACTTGATGACATGGGGTGGGAGGGCGAAGCTGGGGCGAAGTGAGAGTGGCATCAAAATATACACACTACCAAATGTAAAATAGCTAATGGGAAGCAGCTGCATAGCACAGGGAGATCGGCTTGGTGCTTTGCAATGACCTAGAGGGGTGGGATAGGGAAGATGGGAGGGAGGCTCAAGAGGGAGGGGACATGGGGACACGGGTATGCATGTGGCTGATTCACTTTGTTGTGCAACAGAAACTAACACGGTATTGTGAAGCAATTATACTCCGATAAAGATCTATTAAAACAAATTAATAACTTGCTGCCAAGGACATTCTCAAGAAAGTGAAAAGGCAACACACAGAATGGGAAGAAATATTGGCAAACCATGTATCTGATAACTACCTGGTGTCTAGAATATAACAATAAAAAACCCAAATAATCCAACTTTAAAATGAGCAAAGGATCTGAAAGACATTTCTCCAAAGAAGATGTATAAATGGCCAACAGGCACAAGAAAAGATGCTCAACATCATTAGTCTTCAGGGAAATGCAAATCAAAACCACAGTGAAACACCACTTTACACCCACCAGGATGGCTGTCATCAAAAACAGAAACAACTAGTGCTGGTGAGGATGTGGATAAATTGGAACCCTTGTACATTGGTGGTGGGAATGTAAAATGGTGCAGCCACTGTGGAAAAGTTGTCATTGCCTCCAAAAGTTAAACATGGAATTTTCATGTGACACAGCAATTCTATTCCTAAGTATATAAGAAAAATGAAGAGAACAAGAGAAATGAAAACATAGGTCCACACAAAAACCCGCACATAATTGTTCATAGCAGCATTATTCACAACAGCCAAAAAGTGGAAACAGCCTACATGTCCATCAACTAATGGATTTTTTTTAATGTGGGCCATCCATACGATGGAAGATTATTCAACCATTAAAAGGAATGATGCACTGACATAGCTATAACGTGGATGAATCTTTGAAAACCTTATGCTAAGTGAAAGAAGCCAGACACAAAGGCCACATATCATAGGATTTCATTTATAAATGTTCATAGTAGGCAAACTTATAGAGACAGAAAGCAGATTAGGGGTCATTAGGGGATGAGGGAGAGGGGGCAATTGGGAATGACCGCTAACAGGTGTGGCATTTCCTCTTGGGATGATAGAAATATTGTGGAATTAGATCATGGTGATGATTGCACAACATTGTGAATATACTAAACATCACTGATTTGTGCACTTTAAAATGGTTAAAACGGGGCTTCCCTGGTGGCGCAGTGGTTGAGAGTCCGCCTGCCGATGCGGGGGACGCGGG
>NC_041220.1:142577871-142647086 GCF_002837175.3 Physeter macrocephalus | reverse complement strand
CGGGGGACGCGGGTTCGTGCCCTGGTCCGGGAAGATCCCACATGCCGCGGAGCGGCTGGGCCCGTGAGCCGTGGCCGCTGGGCCTGCGCGTCCGGAGCCTGTGCTCCACAACGGGAGAGGCCACAGCAGGGAGAGGCTCGCGTACCGCAAAAAAAAAAAAAAAAAAATGGTTAAAACGGTGACTTTTATGTTACATAAATTATATCTCAATAAAAAATGCAATTTAATAAAAGGAAAAGAAAATGGACTTCCCTGGCGGTCCCGTGAATAAAGTTTCACAGGCCTGTGAAGAATAATGTAAGGTCGAATGTTTGTGCCACCAGAGTCCCAGACAGAGAGGAGGAAGGGGGCAGTGCAGAAAAAAATCTCAAGAAATAATTGCTGAAAACTTCCCACATTTGGCAAGACATAAGCTTGAGACAACCCAAATGTCCTCCAGTGGGTAAACAGATAAACGAATAAGGCTACATCTGTACAACGGAAGCCACCCAGTGGACAAAGGAAGGTCCCGCTGACACAGGAAACTCCTGGGCTGGTCCCCAGGGCATCTCGCTGAGGAAGGAAGCCATTCTCCAGGCCTCCCTGTCCCCTTGGGTTTCTTTCACAGTCGTTGCTCGAAGCCTTTTTCAGATAATCCCAATGTCTTATTTCATTGATAAGATGTTCTGGAAAAGACAGAACCGTGGTGATGGAAAGCAAAGTCACTGGTGGCCAGGGGTTACGGCTGGGGGAGACCACGGGCAGCTCTGGGGTGGCTGACTGGACCACTGGGCCAAGGAGGAGAGGAAACACCAGCTCCCCAGAGGGGGGAGTCCTGACACTCGATCTGTGATGTGTGGGCACCAAGCGGGTCCAGGAGGGAGCCAGGGGCGCACGGAGCGGCCAGCCCTGGTTCCCCAAGGAGTCCCGGGAAGACACAGAAACAGGAGGTGCCAAGACTCCAGCGCCCGGGCAATGAGACCATCACCCTCACTGCCTGTCCCGACTTTGCCGTGGACACCCGCATCCCCCCCTCGAGCTCAGCCAGGCGGTCGCCCAGACCCCTCTCAGCACGCAGCCCAGTTCACGGCCACTAAGCGTGTCTTCAGAAAGGTGGTGTCTGGCGCTGAGATGAAAGCGCCGGGTCTGGTTTCCGGGCAGCGGGTTTTGTCTCTTAGCGGCAGGTAGACGAGGGAGCGTCTCGCAGCGGTCCACGTCTGAGAGTCAGGACGATGTGCTGGTTATTCATTCCTGCAGCTGACACGGGCAGTGTGCCGCCGGGGGCTTCACTGAAGAAGGAAGCCGGGGCCCAGGGCTGTGGGCCATGCGGCTCTGCACAAGCGGGGTGAGTGAGTGGCAGGGCAAGGTCGCCCCAAGTGTCCACGCTCTGAGCTCAGCTCTGGCCTGATACCCGCCCTCCCCGGGCCCCCTCCACTGCCGACCTCGGCCCTCCCCAGGCCAGCTCCGGAGGCCTCTCCGGCCCTCACACCCTGGGAACACAATCCTTCCTTCCTCTTAGCCTGGGAATATTTGAGATTCCACACAGTGCCCCATTGAACTTTTCCAGAAATATTTCCTGAGCAGCAAATTCTTGAGCCTCTTTTGAAATGCATTTTCCTTCTGTCCTTCTTCCTCTGCTGCCCTTTGCCTCTCCCGCAGCCCAGAAGTTTCTCTGGCTCACAGGAAGGCCTGCGTCCTTTTGAGCAGGGTTCCCTGGAGGGGCCTTACTGAGAGGCTGTGAGTTTTCAGCCTCCGTGGGTCCCATGGGCCTCCATGGAGCTGGATTCTGAACCTTGTGTCACCTTGGGAAACACCTCCCCTGGGAAGCCCTCCTGACAGCCAGCCCCACCCCGGGGCGGCACGTGGGCAAGGCGTCCGTGGGGAAGAACCAACTCATCCCAGACCAAAACCTACAGGTCCTACAGTGCGTGAGCGGGCAGCCTGCGCCACGTGGGATTCGCCACGTGAACTGGCACGTCTGCGTCAGGATGACATCTGACGAGCACGTGCCGGGTGCTGCTACCAGGCAAACTGCGATGAAGTCTCCCAACACTTGCCGAGAACCCGGGACAAGCATTTTGCGACAGCCCCACAGTGTGAACTGCGCAGACCGCCTGTTGGGGCCTCTCAGCTGTGGTGTGCGTCCCGATCCCAGGCTGAGCTCCCGAGCAGTGAGTGCGCGCCACGTCCCAGCAGGAGGCCTCCGGGCAGAAGCCGCGTTGAAGGAAGAAATGAGTGCATGTGAGCGAAGCATGAGCAGAAGAAGCCAGTGGCCGAGAGGAGGGAGGCACTCTGCTTCCGGAAGAGCACGGTGAGCGCCGGATGCCGCCCTTTGCAGTCACGTGCCCTGACCCTGCAGCGCGCGCTGTACATCGCCATTTCCGTTTACGGTCTGGACTTTCCTGTCCTGGTGAAGAAAGCATTCTCTAACCTGAGATCACAAGAACATTCTCCTGGATGCTCTTCTCAACGTTTTGGAGTTTTGCTTTTCCCATGTAGGTCTTCAATGCATCCAGCATTTGCTTTGTGTACGATAGGGCCCTACGTCTTCATTGCCCACACAGACAAGCAATTATTTCAGCCCCATCTGTCAAAGTGCCTGCCCTTTCCACACTAAATGACAGAGGGGAGCCAAGACCAGCTCTCTGACTTGGGATCTGGAATGCCCTCCCTCAACTCCTCCCCCTGACCAACTCCTATTCATCCTTCAATACCCGATGTGCTCACTGCTCCCAGGCAGACTTCTCTGATGCCAGGCCTGGGTTTGGTGTCTCCTCTAGGCTCCTGCAGCCTCTCTGCTTCCCTCTGCCACAGCAGAAAACACAGAAATGAAGTCTGATAAACTGGGGTAGGTCGTGAAAGGTTGAAATCCTTCTCTTTTACTTGTGTGACCTTGGGCAAATTCCTTAACTTCTATTAGCTCAGTTCCCTTGTCTATAAAACAAGGGTAATAATGTATGCCCTAAAGGTTGTGGTAAGAATTAAATAAGGAGGGGCTTCCCTGGTGGTGCAGGGGTTAGGAATCCACCTGCCAGTGCAGGGGACATGGGTTCCAGCCCTGGTCCAGGAAGACCCCACATGCCGCAGAGCAACTAAGCCCGTGCGCCCCAACTACTGAGCCTGCGCTCTAGAGCCCGTGAGCCACAAATACTGAGCCCACATGCCACAACTACCGAGCCTACGTGCCACAGCTACTGAGCCCATGAGCCACAACTAATGAGCCTGTGTGCCACAACTACTGAGCCTGTGCTCTAGAGCCCACAAGCCACAACTACTGAGCCCACGAGCCACAACTACTGAGCCCGCATGCCACAACTACTGAAGCCCACGCACCTAGAGCCCATGCTCTGCAACACAGCCAAAAATAAATAAATAAATAAAATTTAAAATAGACACCTTTAAAAAAAAGACTTAAACAAGGAATCTTTATAAGCTTCCTAGAATATTACAAAAACTCCATAAATGATCATTATAGCTGCAATGCTGATTGTGGATGTTGTGACCATCTCTTTCCTTGTCTGTTTCCCCCAGTAGATGGAAAGCTTCCTGGGGGCCGGAAATGGGTCTGCCCCACGGGGGTGTTTGTGTTTGCTGAACGGAAAGCAGCTTTGCATCCCAGGACAGCGAGAGGACACAGCTTCGGCCATCACGATGGGGAGGAGGCAGTTAAAAGGAAGAGCAGCCTGGGCTTGGCTTGGAATTGGGGCTCCAGTCCACGTGGCCACCCCATCCCTTCCAGAGCGTCTCTTTTCACAGTGGAAAATCAGCCCTGGAGAGGGCTTCTCCAGATGGCCCCAGAGCACCGCGGCTGAATTCCTGCTGAGAACGCTCTCCAGCCCACGGCGGCAGCCCGGAGCCCGGCGCGGAGGGTGGGCTGCTCGTTGCCACCTTGTTTCCCGTCGCCCCACTGGGGACACAGCCAAGCAGGGTCAGCATAGGGACCCAGGCCTTCAGCTTCCTCTCCTGCACTAAAAGTCAGAACGGAAAAGTTGACATGTTTAAAACCCACCGGTCCTTTCAACACGACGTTCTTGCCCTTTCTGTGTCCAGCCTGTGATAGGAGCAGGGGGTCAGAGAGGATGGAGCCCACCCAAGTCCCGGGCCGAGACCCCATCGCTGAGAGAGGAGCTGACGGGCCCTGGGGGGTTCTGTCCGGCCAGTCACAGCAACAGGGCACAGGGCAGCTGCTGTCCAGCCCCCAGATGGTCTGTACTGAGCCAGCTACTGACCCACCCACCTCCCTTTGGCCAAACCCGGTTCTTCATGTCAAAGGCAGGATAGTTCATGGCAGAGGCCAGGTGGCAAGTTGTCCGTTCATTTGTTCATCCATCCATTCATTCATTCGTTCATCTCTCTGTGCTTCCATTTCTTCATCTGAAAAATGAGGATAATAATAGCGCCCGCAGGCCTCCCTGGTGGCGCAGTCGTTAAGAATCCGCCTGCCAATGCAGGGGACACGGGTTCGAGCCCTGGTCCGGGAAGATCCCACATGCCGCAGAGCAACTAAGTCCGTGCACCACAACTACTGAGCCTCCACTCTAGAGCCTGCGAGCCACAACTACTGAGCCCGTGTGCCACAACTACTGAAGCCCACGCGCCTGGAGCCCACGCACTGCAACGAAGAGCAGGCCCCGCTCGCCGCAACTAGAGAAAGCCCGCACACAGCAAAGAAGACCCAATGCAGCCAAAAAAAAAAATAGTGCCCGCCCCATAGGGATGGCGTGTGGATTACTTCCCGGAGGGAGGAGGTCTTCACTGAGCATGCTCGTCTGTCCTGCCCAAGACTGGAGCCAACTGGGGACAAAGAAATCAGGCAGATGGGATTGGGAATAAAATGTCAGCTTTATTACTTAAAACAGACAAACAAAGCTGGATTCAGGAGAACACAGCTGGGGTGGGTAGCAACAGCGGCTTCCTAGTGCCCGCCGCCGGGGTTAGGCTATCGTCAGGGCACGGGCAGCAGCGACCCCTGCAGGCCTCCTGTCAGGGCTGCCCCGAAGCCCGGCCACCAGGTGGAGCTGACCACGCTGCGAACTTGGAGGGGACACATCCGACCACGCTGCAAACTCAGAGGGGACAGAGAGCGGAGAAGCTCGTGCACGGCCTGCTCCCCCAGCAGGGAAGAGCTCTCTCCTCTAGGCAGGTTTAGGAAAATCCCTCCTTAAGGACACTAGGTGAGGAAACATGCCTTCTGCCGTTGACATTGATATAAAGTGCTTAGACAGTGCCAGGTGTGGAGAAGGTGCACACTAGCCATTGGCTGTTAGGATTCTTACTATTATTATTTGCTGAGCCCTTGCGATGTGCCAGGCACGAGGCTAGAAGCTGAGGATGCAGAAGTGAGCAGAGCGGACCCGGTCCCGCCCACCTGAGCCTCCAGCCCAGCACCCACGAGCTGTGGGATCTGGGTAAGGCAACAACTTCCCTACACCTGCTTCCTCTTGGGCTCGTTGAAAGGATGCCATGAGATGCCGTGTTGTGTGTGTCCTCCTTCAAATAGTGGATACTTCAGCTTCACTTTGTTTGTTTGTTTGGCTGTACCACGTGGCTTGCAGGACCTTAGCTCTCCAACCAGGGACTGAACCAGCGTCCTGGGCAGCGAAAGTGCCGAGTCCTAACCACTGGAGAACCAGGGAATTTCCAGCTTCGTTCTTTCCAACTTGTCTTGGATACTTTTGGTCTTTTGCATTTCCATATGAATTTGAGAATCGGTTTGTCAATTTCTACTAAAAAGCCCACTGAGAGCTTGCCTGGGATTACGTCGAATCTACAGATAAATTTGGGGAGAAGAGTCATCTTAACCTCTTTTGTGTCTTTAGGTCTTTACTTTCAGCAGTATTTGGCGGTTTTCAGTGCACCAGCCTTTCATCTCTTTTGTCAGATTTATTCCTAAGTATTTTGTACTTTTTGATGTTCTCGTAAATGGTCCTTTTATATTTCAATTTCCAATCATTCATTGCTAGTGTATTAAAAATGGCTTTATATATTGAGCTTGTATCCTGCAACCTTGTTAAACTCACTTATTCATTCTAACAGCTTTTCTGTAGATGCCATCAGATTCCATCAGATTTCCTACATAGATGACCATGGTGTATGTGAAAAAGACAGTTTTACTTCTTCATTTCCAGTATGCATGCCCTTTATTTCTTTTTGTTGCCTCCTTGCTCTGGCCGGCCCTTCAGTACAATGCTGACCAGGAGTGGGGCAGCACATAACCTTGTCCTGTCCCTCTTCTCAGAGGGAGTCTGTCTTCCTCCACAAAGTACGATATGAACAGGGGTGTTTTACAGGTGTCCTTGATCAGCTGAAGGAAGTTCCCTTCTATTCCTAGTGTGCTGAGAGTTTTTATCAAAAGTACATGTTGGGTTTTATCAAAGCTTTTTTTGCATCTATTGAGATGATCATGTGGTTTTTCATCTTTAGCTTATTAATGTGGTTAATTACATCAATTGCTTTTAAAATGTTAAACCAACCTTGCATTCCTGGGATAAATCTGGCTTGGTCATAATATATTATTCTATTTATATATTATTGGATTCAATTTTTTAAAAACTTTTTCACTTATGTTCATAAGAGAAGTTAGTCTGTACTTTCTGTAATGTCGGTGTCTGGTTTTGGTATCAGGATAATGCTGGCTTCATAGAATGAGTTGAGAAATATTCCTTCCTCTTCTATTTTCCAGAAGAGTCTGGGGAAAATTGGTGTTATTTCTTCCTTAGATTTTTGGTAACATTTTCCAGTGAAACCACCTGGGCCTGAATTTTCTCTTTGGGGAGGTTTCAATTACTAATTCAATTTCTCTAATAGCTATAGGGCTATACTCTGAAAAGAGAATCTTTTTCTTCTTGAGCTTTGGTAGTTCATGTCTTTCAAGGAATTTGCGCATTGTAGCTAAGTTGTTGAGTTTTATGAAGTTGTACATACTATTCCCTATTTTCCTTTTAATATCTATGAAATCTGTAGTGATGTCACCTCTCTCATTCCGGATATTGGTAATATTGGTAGGCTTTGCCCAAACAGGATTTCCTACAAAACAGTAAAGACATGCTGAATTGGCTTCTCCAGTAGCTACTTCACATTCTTTCTGGAACCCCTAACATTTCCTCCCCTCCTTCCCTTCTGCTTGTACCATCTGGTCCTGTATCCAGTTGAGCCCCAAGGATGGCCAAGCCAGGTAGGACCAGGTATGGCTGCATACAACAGAAAACAGAATTAAATGGCTTAAAGAGTTCAGCAGTTTACTTTCTCAGGTAAAAGATGTCAGGAGACATGAGGTCAGCAGAGACCCCAGAGCCTGCTCCCTTTCTGCTTCCATATACTCACTGTGTGGTATGTATCTTCAAAGTCACAATCTGGCTGCTACAGCTCCAACGAGCACATATGCATTCCAGCCAAGAAGAAGGGAAGAGGAGAGGTTAAGGGGGTGAGCGGCTGCTATCTGTCCCCCTTTAAGGAACATTCCTAATTTTCTACTCCGGTACCTCCACTCCACTTCGCTGGCCATGCCTGCAGCTCCAACTTCACCTGCTCTTCCCTTCAGCCTGTCTCTTGGGGTCTCACCAAGCCCACTCATTCCCCAACACAACTCCGCACCAGACTTCTGTGCCCCATCTCCTTCCCACCAGAGGCTCAGAGGATGGTCCTCATTCCCCATCACTCTACAGATGGGGACACTCGGGCCCCAAGAGAAGGGGCTCACCCAGGGTCTCACAAAGTCGGTGCCCCAGAAGGGCGAGCACGCCAGCCACTACTCCCGCCCAGAGCTCTAGCTGGCACAGTCCGTCTGGCTCTCTGAAGATGACATTCCAAAAGATTGATTGCAGGATCCAGGACCACCCAGTAAGCGGCTGAATGAGTCATCTCACAGCCAAGGTGCCAGGCGCCTCTGAGCCCTCCAGAAACGGGGCTGTGGTCCTGCTGACCACGGTGGGTTCTCTCATCCACTCCCCAAGTCTGCTGGGCCCCCAACACAGGTCAGACGTGGTGCCGAGCATGAGGGTTCAGCAAAGGGTCCTTTTGTCTTCCCAGAACAGTGCTTCAGTCCCTAATGCGACTCACTCGTCTCCCATCTCCCAGAGGGTGGGCACCGCTGACCCCTGCCCGTGTCCTCGGCTGAGGAAACACCGGGACAGAAACAGGCAAATGAGCCCAGAACACGGGCAGGATCCCACCCTACACTCAGATCACCAGGGTTGGAAAGAACTGGAGAAAGTTCTAGATGATCCTACAGCAGCCCCCCTACGCTGCCTTCTGTCCCCTGCCCACAGGTGGACCGCCTGAGGGTCCCAGAAGCACCTTGTCCAGGCTGATGCAGCCACAAGAGTCAGGGCCTGGCTGCAGGCGGGCTGTGAGCAGAGACGCGTCCGCGGCAAAGGCTACTCCGTGCCCTCGGTCTGTCATCTCCCAGTCACCCTGCACCGGGAAGGCCCTTTCTCATTTTGCAGACGGGAAGTTAAGTTAAACTGCCCCAAGGTACTTCAGACCCCTTGCTCTGCTGTCCCGCCCGGAGCCCTAACTCCCCTGACCCAGCCCCTTTGCCGTCCACCCCACCCCAGCCCAGTCAGGAGAACCTCGGCAGGCTTCCTGGCCCCCTTCTGCCCTAACACCCAACTGAAGCCTGGACGGGCAGAGTCAGGCCAGTGAGGGCCAGCACAGGGAACGGGCACTGTCAAGGCAAAGAGATTCCTGAATGCAACTCAGTTCTTGGAAGTCACTTTTTCCTTCTCTCTCCCCAGGTGCCCGCCCTCTTCGTGTCCTGCCAGGACTTTGTACCTCGTGAACACCCTGAGAGGAGGGGGCCACCTCCCAGCCATGGGCCTGCAGCTGACGTGGCCTCGAGCCTGGCCACCGGCAGGAGGACGAGGGAGCCAAATCGCCTGGGCCCCTCCGGGCCAGAGGGACAAGCCTCCACCAGGCATGTCTTTGGGGGCTTTCTGGGTGAGGAGGCTGGAGACGAAGCGGAGCGGACCCCCTCAACAGGCGCCTGGGGCTCCCCTCTCTTATTTGGTCCCAGGGGCGCACAGAACCTGCAGGAGACTGTCAACGTCAGAGGACACCTGAGCTGGAAGGACAAGAGAGCCACCCGGCCTGTCCTCAGGTGAGGACTTGGAGGCCCAGAGAGGGTGGGGGCCCCCGACCTCACACAGCAGGTTGGTGACAGGGCTGGGACATGCCTGCCACTGCCTCCCAAACCCAGGAGACTGTGCCCCTCCCCTCCAAATGGCCAGCCCTTCCCTCAGCTCCCCCCCCTCCTCCCTCCCTGGCACTAGGGGAGAGAACTTCCCCAGGGTCTGGCCCTGATTACCACTGGATAGAAATGAATTTCAAAATAAACTTCTGGATGAATCATGGCACCAGGAAACCGAAAACTGCCTGTGTCTGCCAGAGGCTTCTGTCTCGTCTCACCTGTCAAGTGGCTTCCTGCTGTCTCCTTTTTTATTTTTATTTTTTTGAGTTTATTTACATTTATTATAACTACTGACACAACTAGACTCATATTTCTCCCATCTTATTTTGTCTTTTTTATTTGCTATGTTGTATTATCTTTTATCTTTTTCTGCGTAATTGGACTGATGGAATTTTCTGTATTCCATCATTTTTCCCATACTTGGAAGTTACATATGCTTATATTTATTTGTATGAGTTTCTCTTGAGTTTTTTTTTTAACATCCTTATTGGAGTATAATTGCTTTACAATCCGGTGTGAGATGATATCTCATTGTCGTTTTGATTTGCATTTCTCTAATGATTAATGATGTTGAGCATTCTTTCATGTGTTTGTTGGCGATCTGTATATCTTCTTTGGAGAAATGTCTATTTAGTTCTTCTGCCCATTTTTGGATTGGGTTGTTTGTTTTTTTGTTATTGAGCTGCAAGAGTTGCTTATAAATTTTGGATATTAGTCCTTTGTCAGTTGCTTCGTTTGCAAATATTTTCTCCCATTCTGATGGTTGTCTTTTCATCTTGTTTATGGTTTCCTTTGCTGTGCAAAAGCTTTTAAGTTTCATTAGGTCCCATTTGTTTATTTTTGTTTTTATTTCCATTTCTCTAGGAGATGGGTCAAAAAGGATCTTGCTGTGATTTATGTCATAGAGTGTTCTGCCTATGTTTTCCTCTAAGAGTTTGATAGTGTCTGGCCTTACATTTAGGTCTTTCACCCATTTTGAGTTTATTTTTGTGTGTGGTGTTAGGGAGTGTTCTAATTTCATACTTTTACATGTAGCTGTCCAGTTTTCCCAGCACCACTTATTGAAGAGGCTGTCTTTTCTCCACTGTATATTCTTGCCTCCTTTATCACAGATAAGGTGGCCATATGTGTGTGGGTTTATCTCTGGGCTTTCTATCCTGTTCCATTGATCTCTATTTCTGTTTTTGTCTCTTTTTTAAATCCTGGAAATAACTCATTGCTAATGGTTCATTCGGAACGAATGCTATGCGGCTACAACACTGGGCCACCCAACCAGTTAGAGCTGCACTGAAGGCTGCCTGGTAATTATGACCAGTCACCCAGTACTATGCACTTTCTGCAGTTGTTCAAGTTCATTCTCTTTCCAGACAGTAATGAACCGGGTGACAGAGCACCGCCATCAAGAAGAGGCTCCATCTGCACACTAAGCCCTCATACAATGTCTGAAATCAGCTAGGAGAGACGCCAGGCTTCTCAAGAAATTGTCTGCTTGGTAGCGCGGGTTACACTGTACAAGGTTACATTACTGCAAATGTCACTAGGGACCCCGCTCGGGATAACACAGTGCTTAGCACATGGAATGTCCCTGGTTCAATAGCATCTTGCTGAACTGAAGGAAGAAAGCAGGAAGGGTAGGAGGGAGGGAAGGAGGAAGAAAGGAAGGATAGAAGGAAGGGAGAGAGAATGGATACAGGTGGATGGTGGGTAGATAAAGGATGGATGGACGGATGAGTGGGTGTATGGATGAGTGGGTGGGTGGATGAATGGGTGGGTGGATGGATGGATGGACGGACGGATGGATGATGATGGATGGCTGGAAAGATGGGTAACCGTGAGGATAGATCCTACATCCCCACAGGTACATTCATTCATTCATTCCACAAACATTTATTGAGCACCTATTATGCACCAAACCCCTTCCAGACACTGGGGATTCAGTGGTAATCAAGAAAGACACAGTCTCTCTCTTCCTGGAGTTCACAGCCTGGAACTGAAGGGAAACAAAAAGTCAGGCTCCATTTCCACAGAAGGAGTGCAGAAGGCAGTTTCTCCTTTTGCATAAGCCAGTGCAGCTCAACCTTGGCTGAATATGTCTGCATTTGTGTCGTGAGCTCAGTCGTAATAAAAGGCAGTGTGGTGCATTAGAAGGAGCCTGCACTCTGGAGTCTGATCAGGTTAAATCAATGTGTTGGTGCTTACCTGCTGTGTAACATGGGCAAGTCAGTTCACTTCTCTTGGTCTGTTTCTTCACCTATACAATGGAAGTAATTGTCCCCATTTGCAGTGCCGTCATGGAAATTGAATGAGAGAATGTAATGCTCTCAATAAGTGGTAGCTTCTATGAATGTGCCTCAACTGTCAGCTTTATCCTCCCTCTTGAGTACTGCAAACATAGGGGTGTTTACCTATAGGACTCATCCTGTCCCTTGAACCACTGCTCCCTTCCTGGAGGAGGGGTTTTCCAGTGCTCCCTATGGCCCTGTGAACCTACCTAGGCAGCTCACAGACATTCTGTCCAAGGCCCAGGCCCCACAGCAACCATCCAACCCCCTCTCGATTTGCTGCTGATGCTGCCAGGCTGCCCTGGGCTATCAGAGGGGCAAGGAGCAAACCCCACTCCCGTTTATCTCCCCACCTCTCGTTTCTCTCTTTGGTCCGCCTGCCAAAGTTGTAAAGAATCATGAAATTTCCTCCGAAGGTTAAGAAATTAAAAGACACGACAGTGTAAAAAGGAAAGAATGTAAACCTGTCTAATCAGACTGACTTTTCACACGGTCCAAAAGGAACCCACCCCCTCCCAAAGTTAAGCCTTCCTTCCCCAACCATCTTCCTTGTCTTCAGACGCAGCACATGCACCTGCAAACTTCTGCCCGTGACCACACCATCTCTCAGGTCACAATGGACTTGGCACCAGCCACCCCCCTCAGGCGCTGAGTGGCCCCAGGTGGACCTGGGCCTGCAGCTCCGCAGGACGCCCAACCCCCAGGGCCCTCAGGCCTCTCAGCTCCAGGCAACTCAACTCCCCGGCCGAGCACAAGCCGTCTTCCTGAGGCTGACCCCGCTGGGCCAGCATGACCCGGAGCTGGCCCCGGCCCAGAGCCATCGGCAAACCATTGTGACTGGTCAGGGAAAAAAGGCAGAGAAATCGAGAGTAGACAGACACGTTTGTGACAGTTTGACAAAGACAGTTTGACAAAGCGATTTTGTTTGTTGCTAAATCTTAAAACAGTGATTTTTAACTGAGCCTGTCTTTTGAATGACTATCTTTTTATTTCATTTTCTAACAGCTTACTGTATTTTCCAAAGGTATTGCTCTGACAGATTGGGAAGTTTTCGAAACCGTTCTTCCCCATAGATCATATGGGGAAGAACTCATATGAGAAGTGCCGACCTGAACGCATAAGAAAAAAGAGGGTCTATTTTCCCGAGGGTCTTGCTCTCGCAGCCCCGCACCGCCACGTGGGGACCCAGGGTCTCTCACCCTCACACAGAACCAGGTTCCTTTCTGTCGGCCCATCCTTCTCCCCCACCCCTAAACTCCCCAGCTCAGGGACCTCCTGGGACTAGAAACCAGCTTATTCGACACTTCCTCTCAGCAGTTGATCCCCTCAGCCTCAGCACCCGCAGGGAACCTTCACGATGGCTGCGTAAGAGGCCCCAGGGACGTCAGAGGAGCATGAAGGCCAGGCTGGCAGGGACAGAGGCCAGGAGGGGTCTGTCCCGTCTGCAGAGAGTCTGGGCTGGGCCCCCACCACTTAGGTCTCTCTTGCCTTCAGCAGAAGGAAAGCAGACAGTTTGTTTACAAATAGAAGACAGTGTTGGTGCAGCTGGCGGCCTCCGGGTGGAGCGGGGGATTGCGGGTGGTAGGTAGCAGGCGGGGCTAGTCACAGGCAGCCTGCGGTGTATTCCCGGTCATGAGACCCGAGTCCAGACAAGCGGCACAGAAGGGTCTCGCTGGCTGTGCCGGTCAACGTGTCGGCCTCTAGGGGTGCCCATGGTCCCCCTGAAGCCGGTGGCCATGGCCCTGACTGGCCAAGACTCAGGCAGCCCAGTCCTTCCAATAAATGGCCTCACACAAAATAATAGTGTCTTCTGCACCCGCTGAGCACCTGCTGTACGCCGGGCTCTGACCGAGCGTAGGGAGCAGGTGTAGCTCCCTTGAAACACAGGGGAAACCAAGGCTCAGAGAAGAGACATGTTCTGACCAAAATCACAGAACATTTAAGTGTTAGTGCTGAGACTGGGACCTCAGAGCGCCAGCAGCAAAATCTGGCATATTTTTAGCCAAAAGGCCCATCTCACAAGCACAGAAAAGCCGGCCCAAAGCACGGAGGTCCTGGCTGCTACATCAGCCGGCTGATCAAGCATCAGCTGGACAAATATTTCTTGAGCTGCCAGGACATACCAGGCCCTGGGCTGGACTCCTGGGGTCCAGCCAGGCAGAACACAAAGTCCTGTTTCTAGAAGCAAAAGTGAACCCCCTCAGATCACCTGGCCCGGGGAGAGGATATTTGAGCCAAGGCTGAGAGGGAGTAGCGAGTGAGCTGCACGAGTATTTTGGTGAAAGAACACTGCAGGCAGACGGACACCCTGCTCCCTGGCCCACAGGCAACACCAGCCCCCGGTCCAGCCCCAGCCTCCTACACGTTCTTCAGGCTCATCCCAGGGTCACCTCCCCGTGGAAGCCTGCCCAGATTCACCCCTCCCCAGCCCGGGTCCGACACTCCTCTGGGCTCCCCCGGCCCTGGTTCGGCCCCCGGTGACACTTGTGTTAGCCTCTCTTTGAGTCCTCGCCAGCCCGGCAGCAGCATGGGGACAGGGGCTGTGTCTGCAGCACCAGTTCAGAGCCTGGCACAGTGAGAACCCAGGGCGCGAGTCACCGGGACCCTTCACTGGATGGTGAGCTCCTAGTGGTCAGCTTGGCGGGGCTCAGCTTGGGTTCTTCGAGATCGCTTCCTCCGAGCCTAGAGCAGGACCCAGCCCAGAGCAGGAGCTCTGAGAGTATTTGTTAAATAAATGAACTCGAAGTCCCGGTGCGTGTGGACGGGCGTCTCACGTGGTCCGCCCAACACGCCTGTGTGCCGGGGAGTCTTGTTAATTGTCTGACTGTGCAGCCCTGAGCTGGGGGGAGTATTTGGTAAATTTCTTAAGTAGCTAGAGAAAGTACCCTCACTGGGCAGCTGGACGAAGTTTCATGAAGCGGCCACAGCCGGGCGGCCACTGCCCAGATCAGAAAACACAGACCAGCGCCTGCGCTCTGAGGCCTCTGCTCGCCCCCCGCAGGCACCACATCCCTCCTGAAAGCAGCACATCCTTCTCCCGCAGGTGCAGATGGCCTTGCCTGGGCGGGACCTTCTCAAAGGCGGCACACACGACACATCTCCTCTGTCCAGCTGCCCCGCGCCCAGGATCCACCCACGCTGTGTGCCGTGCGAGGCCGTGTCACTGCTGTGCGGTTCTCCCTCGGACTCAGGTCGGCCACTCGCTGTTGGAGACACCTAAGTGGTCTCCGGTGGGTGCCCGACGTGCGCGTTTTTGCTGGGTGTCCACCCGGGAGTGGGAGTGCTGAGTCGCCGCCCAGCAGACGCTGCCAGACGGTGTGACCCAAACTTTGGCTCAAAGCGCCAGAACCCGCTGGCCCCAGCGGCGCCCCACGAGCTCCGGCTGCCGCGGCACTTGGAACGTCTGGTGTATTTCAGGACTTCTTTCCGGTGGGTGTTTAATGACCCTGCGTGTGGTTCAATCTGCATTTCCTCGGGGACTGAGAAAGCTGAGCACCTCTTCAGGTTTCCCGATCCTTTGAATATCCTCTTTCCTGAGGTGTCTCTTTAAAGTCTTTTTACCCGTTTGTATGTTTCATCTGCCTTTTTCTTAACGGTTTGCAGTTGTTCTTTATTGTAGATTCAGACATTTTTGTCCATTGTACGTACTGCGAACACCTCCGTTTTCAGCTCGCGGGTTCCTTTTCTTACCGGTAGCTTTGGACGGGCTGACATCCTTAATTCTACTATAGCCCAAGATGGGCGGCCCTGCTAACCAAGCCACATTTTTCATGTGGAGCCAGAGGGAGCTTGAGTCGGGGTTTCCACTTGTGTCAGGAAACGGCTCCCAGCACTCCCAGCTGGGCCTCCGCTGGAGTCCCGGACGGGTGGCGCCAGGGGAAGAGCAATGCAGCACTTGGCCTGCTTCCCGGGGCAGAGCCCTCGCTCCCCTGCTTGCAGGGACCCCCGGCCGAGGGAGCGAACTGCCCGAGCCAGGCAGGGGCCGCAGAGCCTGAGGTTAAATCAGGCTAAGGGGGCGCTGGGCATTGTGGGTCCCTGGCCGAGGCCCGGCCGAGGGCTCTGCTTTGGTTTTAGTGGCATCAAGTTCTCATGGCTAAAAAGGCAGTTTAAGCAACGGGGAATTCCAGCCAAGTCGTTTTCTGGGGCGCTGAGGGTTTAGGAGAAATTCCTTTTGCTTCAGCCCGTGCTGTTGAAAGCCGGGGACTGCCTGTGACACCCTCCCTCGGCTCCTGCACGCCCCCGAGAGCGCCGTCTCCTCGCAAGGCACCCACTAGAGCAGGGAGCCCTCTCTCCCTTCACGTCCCGCGCGCACTCCAGCCAGACAGCCCCGGGCTCCAGCTCTGCCATCAACTGTGCGGCCTTAAGCAAGTGTCCCAACCTCTCTGCTGTCTCCGACCTCCCACCAGCGCAGGGAGGGGCGACGAGGACGCCCTTCCCCGGGGGTTGCGGATGGGCGGCCAGGGTGGGCCGGCTGCCTGCACCTCCCCTGCACCGGCTCCGTCTCACCCCGTGACCCCAGCCCGCCCACCCTGCTGCCTCTCCAGGGCCACAGAGGAGGCCACGGGCGGGTCTCTAGCCACCCCAAGTCTCACAAGCCGAGGCTGCAGCACTGCCAGCTAATCCCCCACCCGGGACCTCCACCCACGATCTACGTCTTACCGGGCAGGAGAGGAGTCCCCTGCCCCTCGCCAGTCGGCACGTGGCCCTGCTGGCCTTTCTGCTCGGTACCCTTCACCTGAGCCCACACCCCGCACCTCGCGGGTTCAGATTCCCACATGACTGAGTCTCTTGCTTCCGGCTGGTTCCCTGGGGTCTGATCCTCTGGCCTGGTCCCATCAGCTGTGGGTGGGCAGGTGTGATATTGTGATTTATAGTAAGAAATATATCACATGTACCTTCACCAGGCGTGGAGAGATTGAGCCTCGGGTGGAGGGAGAGACTGGATCTGCACTGGGTGGACCACGCGAGCCTCTCGCACAGCCGGCGTTCACGTTCCCATTTTACAGATGGGAAACGGAGGCTCCCTAACCTGCCCGAGGTCACACAGCTAAGAGGCAGAGCCCACATTCAAACCCAGGTCTGTTTGGGCTGGTTTTGTTGTTTTCTCAGTTTGGCTGAGAAAACCGGCTTGGCTGTCTCTTCCCGCCCCACACCCGTGCCCACTGCCTCTCTACCAGAACGGTGCATCCAGCCCACGACGCCCGGTGTGGGGTAAAAAGCAGAAAAGCCCCAGTGGGCAAACGCCTGGCAGCCCTCACCTGGATAAACCACCTGAATGGGGGGGATTCAGGGGCTACTACAAAGGCCTGCCTCGGCCTCTACAGACTAAGAATCACCGGACTGCTAATCACACAAGGCGGAAATTTACTGGCTGTGAAGGCCACGTGGATTAATGTGCTTTTAGTTAACCTCCCAGCCGATCCTGAGCCATCAGGCCTTCCTGGAGTCCGACCCACTGCAGCAACTGACACCATACCAACCACCCAGCCGACCTCCTGCCTGGGGCCCGGCCGGCGACCCCGAAAACCCATCCACTCCTCTCCCCTTAGTTGCATCCTTGAAGCCTGATAGACAAGGAAACAGCCACTGCCACTGCGGCTCAGGGTGGGGCGGGGACAAGGAGATCAGTGGTTTCTGCCTGCAAAATAGCGAGATGTGGATGCTGCCCGATCTTAACTCTGGAAGAAGTCAGAGGATAGCGATTTCTACACTGGGATCACTCGAGTCCGTACCACTTTTGTGAAGTTGGCCCCATCCACGAACCAACTAAATTATCATCTACTTAACATTTTGTATTATATTGACTTGCTTTTTACTAAAATGGATTCATTTTGAAAATACACTTCACCACTGACCATGGGAGACCAGCACCACCTGCCCTAAGTGGAGGGTGAGAAATAAACACACACCCAGATGAAACCTCTGCTCGGCCCCTCGGCTCAAGGGCCCCACCAAGGAAGAGCCACCTGGGAGGTGGGGTCCCAGGTTTGAATCTTGACTCTGGCAGTTGCTGTGTGATTTTGGGCAAGTCACCCAACCTCTCTGAGCACCGATTTGCTTTCGGTGGCACCAGGTCACTGACAGCCTATGGGTGGTGAGGTTTAACTATGATAACAGATATAAACCGTCAAGTGCAACAGGACTCGGGGGACGGCCGTCGCCGGCCTGTCCGCCTCCTGTCTGGACGAGAGCAATCTCTTTGCAGGCAGCCCAGCCTCGCCGGGTCCAGGACTTCCCAAAAGTCCTGTCTCCCCCACTGGACCGAGGGCTCCGTCCGGGCTGAGTCGGGTGGCTCCAAGCAGCTACGGTAACTGTTTCCTGAGTGGAGGCCCACTGGTCACCCACTTCTAATGCACTTTCCGGTGAGCTGCCTCTTCCCCTAACCACAGAGCCCCCAAGAAACACGACCCCAGGAAGGGGCCAGCCGGAAACGGGCGGGGAGGAGGTTAAAGGGCGCTCTCACCTCTCCGTGCTGGGGCTCTCCCTGCCGCAGCCCTGGGCCTCCACGGTGACCCTTGGTGGGTAATCATCCCAGAAGCAGAGCCCAGAGGGACGAAGCACAGCCTCAGCTCCCGATCCCCTTCGAGGTGACGGGGGTCTTGAATGGGGAGACAGGGGTGGGGGTCACCTCTGGGTGGGACAAGAAGGTGGCTGCCTAGGGGAGCAGACCCACCGCCGGCCAGGGACACAGAACAGGGTGGAGGACGGAGAGAGGCTGGACGGCACCTGGGAGATGTGCCACGTGACCTGAGGTCACTCCCCTGCCCGCAGGACCCCCCAGGACCCTGCCCTCTGGGTGTCACTCCACCACCAGCACTGACTCAGCCCAGGGCCTCTAAACGCACCAGCCACCAGGCTAACAGCCACCCAGGCCTCGGGACACTCGGAGGTCACCTCCTGCCCTGCTAACCCCGACCAGCCCCGGCTGGTGGCAGGCCAGTCACTACGGTAACCACTCTGTTCCCTTTGGTGCACCTCCGCTGAGGCAGACGGGGTGAGCCAGGCTCTGGGGACGGGCGGGAGCTGCAAGGCCACGCACCTATGAGTCCACAGGGCTCCCTGGGTCCTCGGAGGAAATGGGACTTCGGGCCGGGCCGCCTGGACACAGGCCGCTCGTGGGCCCTGACGCCGCCTGGCCCGCGGCTAGACCGCGTGGGCCTGGTTTAGTCCACCTCACAGCCACCTGGGCGGCGCTCACAAGAACCCACTTCCCACAAGACGCTCGGGCTCAGAGCCGCCACCTGGCGTGTCCTCGGGGCAGGCCGCAGCCAGGCCGCGTGCTCAGCAACCACCCGGCCCGGGCACCCACAGATGTGGGGCACGTTGCCGCGATGCTATAGCGTGTGACGCCCCACGTCACGCTGACCTTTGGTCGGAGGGCACGGCGGTCCTGGGGGCTGCTGAGAAATGGCTCCCAGAACCGAGGTTGGATCTGGGTGACACGGCCCATCGCAGCCATTTGGGCAAAGCTGGGTGGCACACGGGGGACCTGCAGGCCTGGCGCCCCGCTCAGCACAGCTCTCAGCCTGGCAGCCCCCATCGGGACAGGCAGAGACCACGCCACCAGCTGGGGCAGGTGTCCCCGGGGCAACAGGGAGGGCTGAGGTCATCTTCCTGACCCCAAACAGGACGCTGGGCTGAGAACGTACCCTTGGGGCTGAATTTTCAGGACAAGCTGTCTGTCCCCGGACCTGGGGGTAGGGGTGCAGCTCATTTTCCTGAGGGCCACCCCGCCTAGCCCAGGACAGGCAGCTCTGGATGGGCTGTGGAGTCCAGATCCTGCAGACCCAGGCTACGGTGGCCGCAGCGCATCACCCTCGTGCTGGAAGATGAGAGCAGGTGCTCGCGGGCTTGGGCAGACGGGCCGCCTGGGGCTCACACCCTGCACGTGGGGCGGGCCTGGGGCAGCCCCAGGGCTCAGCCGTAGGGGTGCTCCCCTTCCGAGGGGAGAAGGGGGGAGGATCCCAACGCGGGGAGGCCGGGGGGCTCGTCCTGAAGGGCACACGTGCCAGGCAGCAACAGCAGCCTCAGCTCAGCGGCTTCACGGACGGAGGCGCCTCGGCTCTGGGAGTAACAGCTCAGAGGCTCTGGAAACCTGGGTTCCTCCGAGTTTTTGCTCTGCCCCCCTTGACTTCCTACACCAGGAGGGGTCTCCACAGCCAGGAAACCGCCCCCGGGAGCCCCAGTGGTCCCCCCTCCCACTTCACTGGTCAGAATGGCTCCATCTGGGACTTCCCTGGCGGTGCAGTGGTTGAGACTCCGAGCTTCCACTGCACGGGCTGCAGGTTCCATCCCTGATCTAAGAGCCCGCATGCTGCGCAGTGCGGCAAAACAAAAAAAAGAATGGCTCCGTCTGCACAGGCCAAGCCAACCACGGCCGGAGCGGCGTCACCGCGGCCACTCAGGCCCTCCAGGAGGTCCTCGCGGGGCCTCACGCGAGGGAGAGGCTGGGCGGGTGGTAGGCAGGCACAGCCCGTGTGCCCACCTGGCCAACTCCGCCCACTCCTGGAGGCTGGCCAGGCGCCTGCTGGCCTGTCCTTGACCTCGACCTGGCACCGGAGGCTCCCAGCTGACCAGGGCTTCCCGAGGGCAGGGCCCTGTGCCCCGCGGCAGCCCCAGTCCCAGCCATGTTGCACGGAGCGGAAGGGAGTGGGTTCCTTCTCATCACTCCCGAATGAACGGAGCATCCCGCACGAGGAACACTCCACAAGGAAAAGGCCGCCAGATACGTTCCACGGATAATCAAGGGGCAGGACAGCGTCACTGACGTGGCCTTCTGTGTAAAACTATAAACGCAATTTTAAATAGAAACACATCGGGATTTGGGGATTTTTTTTGTTTTCCCGGAATGAGAATTAACGGTACCTGTGGGGAGAAGATCGAGGGCGGGAGAAGGAGGGGTTGGCGGGGACGGCCACCCTGCTACACACTGAGAAGGGCCGGTTCACGCACTTCCTGCACCTCCGGAGCCACGAGACACCGACAGACTGTCGCTCTCTCTTCCTGACGTAAAGATGCCGAACACATTTAGGGCGACCACATTTAAAACCAACCCGGCACTCGGACGGGGCGGGGGGGGGTGTGTGAGTGATTTTAGCTTCTGTGGGCGTGCTCACGTCCCTGAGACCCTGGAGGAAGGAGGGAGGAGGAAGGAAAACGACCCTGAACGCCACCAGGACAGAAGCGCAGCGCGGAGGGGCTGGGAGCTTCCCTCAGGCTCGGCCTCCCCGCCCCAGGCCTCCACGCAGGCGGAGCAGCTCACAGAGGCTGCCTTTTCTTCTTGCTGGAGGCCGGCCGCAGCTCCCCAGGCCCGTGGGCAAACGGGCAGCGGTCTGAAGGCAGAACGCAACCGTCAGGGTGATGAGCGAAAAACCAACAGATTCGGGTTTTGAAGGTTTCCGAGAACAGCCGCCGCTTTGCTTCCGGTTCCTTTTCCTTCCGAGGCCTCTCTTCCCTCCAGTCGCGGATGCGAACTCGCCCGTCCAGAACTGGGGGTGGGAACAAGGAGAAAAGACACAGCGAGGAGTGAACCGCAAGCCGGGCAGGTGGCCGGGCTCCGTGGGGACAGCTGTCCAGGGCCGGGCTGCAGCCACGGGAGACGCAGGCCCCGCAGGCTCGGCGGCGGGAGGGGGAGAGGCGCCGCGATCCCGGGCAGCGGCCCCAGCCCCCCACCTGCCCGCGGCCTGCAGTCCCACCTACACACACGGGAGCGCGAGGGAGGGGCCGAGGGGAGCAAGGACAGGGTGCAGGCGCCTGGGGCTGGGAGCCGTCAGGAGGAGCTGCTGCACGCCAGGGGGAGGGCAAGGAGCGGTGCCTGAGGTCCTGGTGGTGACGGACCCAGGCGTGGCACTCGTGGGCACCGGCTCGTGGAACAAGGCTAACGGCGACCACGAGCGTGGTCCCGAGGCGGGCAGGACGTCTGCGCGGCGGCACTGGCCCTCGAGGGCACGCGTCCGCATCACAAGGAGGGAGCGGAGCGGGCAGAGGCCCTGTCCAGGCAGGTGGAGACGAGGGGCGGGCTGCGGGGGCCCCCAGGGTTACAGGCAGAGCCCCCAGACGTAAACGGGAAGTAGGGGGTAGGGGCACGGCGGCCCTGTCGGCAGGGGTAGGGCGGGAGACCCTCACAGAGCAGCCGGGGGCTGAGATGCGGTGGGGGGACCTGTGTGGGCGGGGTGGCCGCAGAGCTGGGCGGCTGGAGGACCCCAGGGCAGGGCAGGGGGAGGGCCCGGGGCCGCCCAGACACCTCCTGAACCGGTCGCCCCAACTCGGCTGAAGCTGCGCTGGGAGCTTCCGCTTGGCCGTTTCCTCCCGAGACGCCAACAGCCCCACGTGAGACG
This sequence comes from Physeter macrocephalus, assembly GCF_002837175.3. Taxonomy (NCBI): domain Eukaryota; kingdom Metazoa; phylum Chordata; class Mammalia; order Artiodactyla; family Physeteridae; genus Physeter; species Physeter macrocephalus. The sequence continues at coordinate 142,625,301 of NC_041220.1, read as the reverse complement.
GGGCCAGAGCAACCAAACCCGTCCTGCTTTTCCCTGGAAGCTATACAGCCACCCGGAGACGGAAAGGCTCGGCAGAAATCAAGGAAGCTTACTGAACAAATCTGGCTCTCCAACTTCTAAGGAAAACTTGAAAGTGTGCATTCAAGCTTGAATTTCACTTTCAAATTTTTTTGATGTTTATCGAAAACTGCTGTTTATCGAAAACTGTCCCCTGAAACCAGAGGAAGGAACTGCAGAGGTGCCTCTCCGAACGAGGGACGCAAGCAGGGATTCACCCTCGGGGGGCGACCGAGAAGCACCTCCAAAGGGCCAGGCCGGCCCTGCTTCCAACGAGGCAGACGCTGAGAGCTCGACTGTCCTGGCCCAGCATCTGGGCAGGCAGCCACCGCCTTCCACAGGCGCTCCCACAGCAGCCCCTCCTGGCGCAGCCGGGAACGACACGCCCCAGCCGGGGCAGGGCAGCCGGAGCCCCCCAGCCGTGTGGAGGCGGGCTGGCTCACAGCGGGCCCTCCACCGGCCATACTACGCTTCTGGAGCAATCCCTGCAGGGTCGGGGGAAGGGGACCCAGGCAGGATTTGTAGGGCCTGTGGAGCTGGCACTGATGACGAGGGGTGGCCCTGCAGGGGGCAGGGGCTGGCGAGTCCCCCGGGGGGCCAGGCCGGCTGACAGGCCCCCACCCTCTGCCTGCGCCCCTCCAGCCGGCTGGCTGGCAGGCCAGACCAGCAGACTTCCCGATTTTAAGTGAATCACAGGCACAAAACGCGCTCTACGGAGCTCACTTCTCACCCGACATTTGTGAGCCCACTTCCTCGCCGAAGCGTGAGTCCCTCAGACTCGGTGGACCTACTGTTCGGGCTCCTCCTCTGTCTCTGACCACAGACGTCACCCGAGCCAAAGCGTCCTGAGGAAGAGGCAAAGGATTCTTCTAGAATCCCACTAGGGAGGTAAATTTACCGGGACGGTGCGGCATGCTCAGCAGCACCAGTTCTGGGGTCCCCCTCGACCCGGGGGGCCAGCCCAGCCCCCAAGCTCGCCGGAGACCCTGGGCCAGGGACCGAACTCGCTGAGCTGCGTCCGTGTCCTCAAGGCTGAGCGTGGGCTCCACGCCCGGCCCAGGGTGGCGCCTGCCCCCCCGCACCCGCCCCGGCACAGGCCCGGCCCACGAGGTGCTCAGGGCAGGCGGAACTGAAGCGTCCGAAACTGTTTTCACCTCCTCACGCGTGTAAAACTAACCATGTTAATTAAAAAAAAATCTCCTAGAGATAAGACCCAGCTTTGGTGCTTATTTTTTGCATGACTGGCTGTAGAATGTTTACTGGAGTTCAATCCCCAAGCCTCCTGCTCAGAAGTGTTTCCAAAAATAAACGTGCTCATGGATGCAAACCGCACAGAAAACCAATCACACACGTGCATATTTATGACGGGGGAGAACGGAACACTACTGCGTGAAACCAAACCGAAAAACATGCTGGGAACGGCAGACAGCAGAGCAGCCCCCTGGGCACAGCGAGCTTCAGTCCACTAAAGCTCCAGGCGGTGGAGCCAGCTGGGTGGGGACTCCCAGCCGCAAGGCCCACCCCTTCCCCTGCCCCTCCGCCCACCAGGGGGCTGCCCTCCACACCCCCCAACGCTGGACCCGCCAGCTCCACTGCGGGGCCCACTGCCATGGCAACAGCAGCATTCAGCCGACTGAGGTCAGGGTGAAATGAAAACCAACGTTAGCTCTGGAAGGACCAACAACCAGGCCCCCTGAAAGTGCTGCGGGCATGAGCACGCGAGCTCTCAGGTGCACACACGCGGGGCGGGCGGTACAGGTGTGTATGCCTCGGGGTGGGGCGCACACGGGCGGTGCACACGGAGCCCTCAGGTGCACGCGTGGAGGTGGGACCACAAGGCGGCGGCGCTCACCTCCCGAGGAGGTTCGCAGGCCGAGGAGAGGACAGATGTGCTTCTGCATCTCCGTGCGCGGTCCCTCACCCACGCCCCCCGTCACGGGGCAACCACCCTGGCGGTAGGAGTGCAAAGGTGCGGGGGCGGGGGGGGGAATTGGTCCAGATCCCGGGGCGCGGGACAAGGCCTTCAGGCCCAGTGCTGGCCAGCGCCCTCGGGTCAGACTTCTATTCCGTGCTGCCACAGCGGCCTCCCACCTCTGCAAAGGCCCCAGCCCAGCAGGGCCCGTCAGCCCTCCCCACACAGACCCCCAGGGCACCTGTCCCGAGGGGCTGGACCCGCTGCTCGGAGCGCCCAGCCACCCGCCGGGTCCTGGGGATGGCGGGGACTGGGAGGCTGTCCTCCGGGCGCCCAGCCCCCAGCACGGACAGAGGGGGGTCAGGCAGGCACGTCCTCCTTGCCGGACACCCCACCCTTCATCCACGCCACCGGTCTCCGGCCACCTCTCGGCCCCGCCTGCACGAGCACACGGTGCAGCTGGGCCTGCCCCTCCGCACCATCACAGCGAGTCAGCATGCCGCTGCGGGTCACAGAGGCCCAGATCCTCCTCACGGCCACGGGGCTGCAGCCTGCCAGCCCTACCTACCCACCTCGTTCATCAAGGCCCCATCCTGCCACTTCGCACACGCTGTTCCCTCTGCCTGAAGTGCTTTTCCTTGCTCACTCCACCAAGTCCCAGCTCAGATGTCATTTCCTAAGCGAAGCCTTCCTGATGCCTGTCTGAGGTGAGGCCAGGCCTCCGTGGGCAAGAGTGTCACCTACGACGTTAGCGTGACGCAAGAAGACGCCCACTATTTTTAAAGCCACGCACAGAAGTACTTAGGGGCGAGTAGCGTGTCAGCTGGGATGTACTTTAAAATGCTTAAAGACAAAGGGGAAAAAGCTTTAAGAAGCAAACACGACGACTTACGGGCCCTCTGGCTGATGTGTACACAGAACCTCCTCTGTGTACGCTGGTGAAGTTTATCAGAACTTCTTGGAACCCCAGGTGCCCATGTAAACATCTGCGACGTTTCCCCTCCGCCAGGCTGCAAACTCCAGGAGGGCAGGAGCGGCGGCGCCCCGCTCTGCAGCGCTCTGCAGGCTGCGTGGAAGAGCACGCAGGCCCCACGCGCCCTTCTCCCTCCACCCACCTGGATCCCAGGGCGCCAGTGTGTGTGGGGAGGGGGAGTGCAGGCACGCGGGCCGGGGTAGGGAGGCCTCCCTCCTCTAGGCCCAGGGCCTGGCTGGGAGCTCAGGATGCTTCCAGTTTGCAGGCAGCCAGAGGCCAAAGCAAAGCAAGTACTGAAGCTCCACCTGAAAAAGCTCCCCAGCGACAGGAGGCCCTGCCAGCGGCTCTTCCCTCTGTGGGACGAGGGGGCGCGTCCTGGACGGGGCAGGGCTGGGCCCCGGGGCTGCCGGGCAGAGACTGGCAGCATCAGAGAAGCAGAGGTGCAACCCACGTCCTGTCGCGACTTGAGACGCACGTGAGGGGATCTATCCTCTAGCTCTGAAACTCCTCTCAAATACGGTTTCTCTCATTAAAAAAAAAGGGGGAAAGGAAGGAGAGGGCGGTGGTAGAATCTGCACGAGAGGCAACTTCTCGTTGCCTCGGGAGGCGTGGAGCCCGTCCTCAGGCGCTGAGAACCGAGGGAGTCCCGGCCCAACCCCTCACCTTGGAACACCTGCGAGCTGTTCCTCAGCAGCGTCTGCAGGCCCCCGCACTCCCGCTTCAGCCTCCGCAGCGTCTCCCTGTCCAGCTCCCCGGCCACTTCCGCCAAGGACAGGCTCCCTGTTGAAGACAGGGTTTCCCCCATGTGAGAACTTTAGTTGAACTGAATCCACAGCTTGCGGGAACTCCGCAGGCAGAGCCATCGCCCCTGAGACGTCAGGCCGCGCGCCCCGTGTCTGACCCCCGAGGACAACCGAGCCTCCCAGACACGGCAAGTCAGCCCTGCCGCGTGGCCCGGCGCTGCTCGGGGTGGGGCCTGCCACTCCATGTGCCAAGCCCGCCTTGCAGCCACCTGGAACCCCTTCTGAGAGGAGACGGGAAGTCTGGGGGGAAAATTAAATCCCGGCCCAGAAGCCTGCCCTCCTCCCCCGCCCCCCAGCCTAGAGCCCCCCGAGGCGGGCTCGCACGTGCAGCCCCGCACCGCTGCCTCTCACCCGTCCACGTGTGCGTATCCCAAGCCCGCCACCTCCCACCCGGCGTCCCCTCCGCCATGCCTGGCAGAGGGCAGACCCCAGCCTGGGACGAGTGAGGTGGTGAGGACAGACCCGCCCACTGACGTCGCGCAGGGCTCAGACACACTGGGGGTCCCGAGCCTGACGCTGGGGCAGGGGTCACAGGGTCCAGCGAGCAAGGGCGGAGCGCGCAGCTGCGAGGCTGGGGGTACCCCGCCCCCCGCCGGGGCAGGTTCTCACGCCGGGCGGGGGAATGGGAGTACCTCAGACCAGCCCGGCCCTCGGAGACCCACCCGGGGAGGATGGCGCCCCGGCTCCCCGACGTTCCCCACGGGCGGGCAGGCCTGAGACCCGCTCATCATCGGAGCCACCGCCACCTACCCCAACTGAGCCCAGGAAGAGACCCCGTCTTCGCTCACTACCAGGGCGTCCCGCCCCAGGCACGCGCTTCCTGGGCACAGTCATTCCCAAAGGACCCCACAGAGGAAAGGACCATCCTGGGAATTAAAGGTCTGAGTCCATGTTCTCAGGGCCGCCCGCAGGTCCGAGGACCCCGGGCCCCGAGGCAGCGTCCCCCCTCCCCACCTTGGCCCGCCTCTGCAGGGCGCACCGAGGACGGGGGTGCCGGCCCACGGAGCTCCCCAGGCACCTGGGCCTTGTCCACACTTATGCGGACGGTCGGCCCCCCCCCACCACGGCGGTGCTGGCTATGGCCGCCAGCGGGCCCCCAGAGGGGCTCTCCCAAGCAGGTGCTCCCAGGGTCAGGTGATCCCTGGAGGGGGTCAAGCCCGAGGGCACTGCCGCGTCACATGTACACAAGGGATGGGAGGGGCGTGAGGGTGGAGAAAGAGACTCAGCACAGCGCCATCCACGCTGCGGGGGGAGAAGGACCCACTGCTCCCCGCTCCCTGGGCCGGCCCACCCACGGGGCCAGCGGGCAGCGACCCCGACGGGCTGAGGGTGGGGCCTCCATCTCCTCCAGTGACCCCAGAACTCAGAGGGCGAGCGCCTGGCTGCCCAGGAAGCCCTACAGCAGCCTCAGGCGGCAGCCGCCACAAGCTCCTTCCTTCAGCCCGTCTGCACACTCCTAATGACTTGACAAAAATGATGAAGACTCCTCTTGACATTTAATTAAAAATGACCACACAGGGACGTCCCCGGCGGTCCAGCGGTTAAGGCTCCGCGCTCCCAGTGCAGGGGCCCGGGTCTGATCCCTGGCAAGGGACCTAGATCCACACGCATGCCGCAACTAAGAGCGCGCTTGCTGCAACTAAAAGATCCCGCACACCGCAACGAAGATCCCGCAGGCGGGCAACTAAGATCCGGTGCGGCCAAATAAATATTTAAAAAATTTAAAAAATAAAAATGACCACACGGTTTTAAGTTGGCTCTAAGAAGAGAACAGAGTCACTGCCTGAAACCCAGCAGTACCCAGGGCAGTCGTTACCTCCTCGATTCCAGGCCTTCACGCTCCTGCTCTGAGAACTTCTCACGTTTAACTGCTCTCCACCCAACAACAAATTCGCCACTTGCAAAACCACTCGGTCAATAAAATCTCGAGGGAGGGCGGCACAGTTCCTCACGCACTCGGCTTTTTCTCTGGGGTGAAATCCAGACAGCCAGAGTCCTTCCGCGGGGGACTCTGGCGTGTGGCCGGCCCCGGCGACCAGGGCTCCACGCCCCTCGGGGCCATCGGCACCCCCGGCGGAGGCCCCGGGGCTCACAGGGCCGCCGCGTCTGCTGTTAAGGTAGCGGGTTCTCCGCTCGTCCACAGAACCTTCTGCAGCGGGCGGGTATGTTCTGGATTTCCCAATGAGACACACCTGCACGGGAAAAGAGCACACGACGTACTTTAGCAGGTTCCGACAGTATTTCAACGTTCTCCGGGGAACTCTCTTGCTCTGGAGAATAAATTCCACGCGTCTTCGACAGCTATCATGAGAGGAATCCTTATTTTAAAAACTCATACCAACCAATGACTTAATATACTATCGGCAAAAGCCCACAGGAAGCGTCATTCCTCAGACTTCCACAGAGCCCAACGAACACGACAGACCAAGGTCACCTTTACTGAGCCAACCAGCCGCAGCCCACCGCACCCCTCTCCCGCCCCACACACAGACCCTGACGGTAACCCTCCAGAGCTCTCAAGGGGCAGCGCCGCCAGAGCGAGGAGAGCACGTGTGCACCTAGCAGAGCACGTGGCACGGCGGGGATGTGCGGTTCACGCCGTCCCCGTCCCCGTCCGCACGTCCAGACGAAGGCTGCCCTCGGGAGCCCCGGCGAGAGCCAGGCCCCGTCCGGCGACGCTGCAGTGGGTACAGCGTCTCTGGACGTCCTCTCCGGGCCCGAACCCGATGAAGGCGAACCTGGTTGCGTCAGAGCCACCCCTCACCGCTCTCCAGCTGTGCCACCCGCTAAATGTCGTGACCTCGGGCAGGCGACAATTTCTGTGCGCGTGGAGCGGGGAGGCGCGGCGCGCAATCAGTCCTCGATTCACAGCTGCCGTGCGTGGACCCCGCGCTCGCATCTGACCCCGAACCTTCCAGCTCTATGAAAACTGAGGTTCGGAGAGATCAAGCGACGCTCCATGGTCTCCAGCAACCAGTAACGGAAGATCAAACGCAGACGTCAAAACTGTAGGATCCTCGTACCTACGTGACCCAAACTCTAGCAAAATTCCACTCCAACCTCAGAAGACTGACGTGCCAAAGTGGAGGACATTTAAGAGAACGACGTGAAGGCTCAAAGGTGAGCCCTAAAGGACGTCCCAAACGATTCCGAGCAGCGACAGCAATGACATACCCGAGGCCGACAGAGGGGCCCAGCGCAGGCGGGTGAGCCCGAGCGAGGGCCCGGCACCGGCCAGCGAGCCGCTCTTCCCTAGCTGGCCGTGAGGACACAGGCAGGCAGTGTCTGTAACGTGCCCCCGAAGGCACTGCTAGGAAGTGGCAGGGCCGAGCGCCAAGCTCGACCCTTCGGTCCTTTTCACCGCTGCCAAGCAATCGAGCCGAGATCGGACGACAGGTTTTTGTGTTTAGTTTTTCACAAAAAGCACTGACGGCCATAGAGTCTCATGAAAGAAAGTTATCAGAGATCAATAAAACCAACGTCAACGGTTCCCCTGACCCTCTCAGTAGTTCAAGCCCCCTGCGGGCTGAGCAGGTCGGCCCCGACCACCTGGCAGGGTCACAGGCAGGGCAAGGGTCAATTTCTACCTGGAAAAATTCATCTCAAGTAAATGTGAATTAATGAGTCTTTCAATGAGGAAATGTGGAATCATTTTGAACTTCCGAAGCGATTTCAGCCAGTAATTTGGGACCCTAAGTCAGAAGAAGTTAGAGCGTTCAGCCCCAGGCAGCACTACGGCCAGAAACCTGTAGAGAAGCCAAGCTGACACCCACTCTGGGAGGGTCCCCGAGGGGCAGTCACAGTTTCTGGAAAAGGGATGAAGACCTGCTGCGGGTTCCTGCAGAGCTGCCACAGGGCTGGAGAAGGACGCGCCAGAACGCCTGCAAAGCAGGGGACCGCGGGCACAGAACGAGCCTCTGGACCCGCCAGCGACGGGGCCGCTGGCACCAGCAAGGGCACCTCCGGGACCGTCACACCTGCAACCACCCCAGTGTCATCGACGGTTCTGTGACAAGGACGGCCCCAAGCTTTCCATCTAAACACCAGGTGTCGCCCGCCGAGGACAGCGCAGCTGCCCGGGACGCACCCTCTTGGTGGAAGGGATCCTAAGACAATCCTCCTCGACGTGGAAGCCGCAGGCCGACCCCACCTCGGTGATGAAATCCAGGTACCCTCGGTACTGGGTCTTCTGGCTCTGCCTCCGCTGGTATTTCCCAACGAAATCAAAGAAGCAGCAGGGCAGGACGAAGAAGCGGCAGTTGTAGGAAGACCTTCAAAGACAATCAGCGACACGGAAACCCAAAGTCTTAAACAGATTCAATAAAGAAAATTCCTCAGAAAGCCACACGGCAATAGTGTGTCAGGGCAAAATGCAAACGATGTGCTACTGGCTAATTTTGTGTTTTATACAAAAAGAAGAATTATAGCCTTCCCCAATTTAATTTCTAGAAACAATGCAGCATAGTATCTTTTCAATAAAATATGAATCTAATTACTTTTATTAAAAATATTTTTTTCTATTGCAATTATGATCATCAACTGTAATCGAAAACTTTCTGAAGTACTTGGAGATTTCAGCTGTTGGACAGGAAATTTCAGAGGTAAGCACAGAAAAGATTATGATTTGCTCCTTGACCTGTATTATTCTAAAAAAGTCCAAAAGAATGGCCCTGGAAGGTATTATGCTTAGTGAAATGAAGTCAGACAGAGAAAGACAAATACTGTACATTATCACTTGCATGCTGAATCTAAAAAATAAAACGAATGAAAATAACCAAAAAGAAACAGACTCACAGATATAGAGAATGAATCAGTGGTCACCAGTGGGGAGAGGGAAGCGGGGAGGGGCGAGGCAGGGGTCAAGGATTAAGAGGTATAAACTACTATGTGTAACATAAATAAGCTACAAGGATATGGCGTACAGCACAGGGAACACAGGAAACATTTTATGATAACTATAAATAGAGTACGACCAAAAAATTTTTTAATCACTATGTTGTACGCCTGAAACTATATAAATATTGTAAATCAACTGTATCTAAAAGAAAAGGGGGGGAGGGCATTAAAAAAATAAATAAATAGAATAGTCCAAAAGAACCTTGGATAAAAGAGACTTGGCAATGAAATATGAAAGGGCAGTAAGGTAACGTGCATCTTAAAGAAGTCTGACCGAGGCAGAGAGCCCAAAATCGAGACAAACATTTCAACAGAGGGTCTTTACACGGAAAAACAAACCCTCCTGTTATCAGGAAAAATACATCTTTCAACACTGGATATAAACACTGTGGAAGTAATCACAACGAAAACCTAACGTGAACGTGTGAACCACATACATAATTTTACATTTTCTAGTATCCGTATCTTCAATAGCAAAATAAAACAGGTGGAATTCATTTTAAATTCAACCCAATATATCCAACAGACGATCACCTCACCAATCCGGACCAGCCACGTTTCAGGTACGCGATAGCCACAAAGCAGCCAGTGGCTGCGGGTCTGGACAGCGAGGTTCAGGCAACAGAACATCCCCAGCCACCACTGCGCTAACACCTCCACCTACTCACCTGGCCGCAATCACAGGTATCCATGGCGTTAGTTCATCGGAATGGTTTCCGATTAACCAATCGACATCCGGGAAGAGGGTCTCATCATTCGGTATGATCGCACTCTCCTAAAAGAAAGACGCAGAACAAGACTAAACGTCTAGCAAATCAACTCAGAGCACGGAGGGAAACAGCAAACGCAACCACCCTGCAGGACCGCGGCCGTTCCCGGCCAGTCTCGGCCCCTCTGGGCTGCAGGCCTCCCTCTGCAAAAGGCGGAAGCTGGGCCAGGAGCGGGGACGCGAGCGCCCAGCCCGGCCTGCCCGGGGGCCCGGCTGCCGACAACCCTGAGCGCCACCGCTGCGGCGCCGGACGCGCCAACGACCCCGCTGGGCGCTCGCCTCCTCTTGAGGTTAAAAATAGCCTTTTTACCTAAATGTAAGAGCAGCTAAAGGAGACCGGGGCCGTGAGAGCCATTTTACTTTGGGCACAAGGAGCAGCAAGAACGGCCTGCAGAGGGGTGAGCGGGAGGCTGGGAGGCCTGAGGCTGACTTGACACAGAACCCGAGGCGCTTACACAACCCACAGAATGAGCCCATCTATGAAAAGAGAAAACACAGGACGAGTTTACAGAAGTGTGCACCAGCCTCTGCTACTACACTGTTATCTTTTGTGAACTCTCCGACAGCAAGGTTTTTTTTGTTTTTTTTTTTTTGCGGTACGCGGGCCTCTCACTGCCGTGGCCTCTCCCGTCGCGGAGCACAGGCTCCGGACGCGCAGGCCCAGCGGCCGTGGCTCGCGGGCCCAGCCGCTCCGCGGCACGCGGGATCCTCCCGGACCGGGGCGCGAACCCGCGTCCCCTGCATCGGCAGGCGGACTCCCAACCGCTGCGCCACCGGGGAAGCCCAGACAGCAAGTTTTTACCCACTGAACAGGCATGTTCACCACTGTGATAGTTTCTGTAGTCAAGCTGGGAACAGCCTGCTTTGAGGATTTAAGAACTTTAAGTGAACACCTTATCCTTTCTGCTAATCAGCAGGCCGTCACTAATTATCAAAGTCAACAGTCTCAATGGTGAAGATGTCAGTGAGAACCGAAGCCTGTACAGCTGAAACTAACGGAACACGGCAAATTAACTATACCTCAATGTAAAACAAAGGGTTAGAAAAAAACAACTGGAGAGACAAAAGAGACTATATAACCACTCAAAATCCTCTAATTTTAGAATTAAAGAATGAACCCCCACGGCAAGTAAGCAGACCTGTTAGTTCTCGGTCAGAACAAATGGGGAAGACGTGACGTTAACACTCACTTTTCAAGGCCACGGGAGTGTTCTGCAAAGCTGATGGCTATAAAAATTGAATTTAAATTCATCTTTTTGGTTCTTGAATAAGCATACGTGCTTCTATTTTCACATATGTTAAAATGCTGAAAACAGTATTTCAGTGAAACGCTGAAAATGGTCTAGGCGTAATTCAAAAGTAGGCAAACTTTTGATAGTATCAAAAAGAAACTTTTGATAGTATCAAAAACAAACTTGATACTATTTATTCTTTCTTCCCACCCATTCTACATATAAATTTGCCTGCCTCTTTAAATGGGCTATATTTACAAAAGCAAACTACACTTAGTAATTATCATAATCACATTTACAGGTTTCTTTCCAACAACATGCTAGACAACAAAGCTCTACCTGTCTTAGAAAAAGTTTTGGGATTTTGAATATAGCGAACTGCAGTATCCCTATTTCCTACAGAGCTTCACAAACAAAATTAGGACACTTTGTGCTCATTCACAATGCTGTTATCAAAAGCATGTGTTTTCCTGAACAGTCTCTTGCTTACGATCAAACGAGCTTTTTGAAATAAAGAAAAGTTGTATCCCACGCTCGGCCTTCGAACGCCCAGGCCGTGCCTATCCGTGGAGATCAGCCATTCACTAGGAACCACACGAGCCCCAAGCCCTTTGCCAACAAAGGCAGGCCTGCTCCTGGCCACGTCCTTCTAGAGCAGAGGTGTCCCCGAAGCGTGGCCAGCCTCCAGCCTCACGTTTAACACCAGAACGTGCGGGACTCTTCCAGCTCCGCGACCAGAGGTCCAGGTGTAACGAGAAAAAAATCCACGAGAGGTGAGACACAGCACTGCTACTGGCAGGCCTTCACTGAGTGATGGGGTGGGGTTTCCCCCACTCCACAGGGAACCTCGAATAAAGAACTAGAATCTTCTACCTGTTCTCCAAGGGGCCCAATGTGCCCGCCAGCTCTTCCTTGGGGTCATGATTTAAACAGAGCCTATTCAACTGCTGTGTGAACTTTTTACCCAAAGAAATTATTTTGCTTTTTCACCCGGGACACGGGATTTTGGAATCAACCACGTTATTCCCTTAGCTTTGATCATCGGCCTCATCGAAATTCGGAGCCCAATTTTATTGCCTGTGTAAGGACACGTGGTCTGTACATGGAGCTGCAGGGCCTCCCCTAGTCCTTCATCTGGTTTACCACCATTCCTCAAACCTGAGATTTTTTTTAAAATGTTCTAATTTATTGTAATGTATGAATATACAAGCAAATGTAAACCCTTGTAGCATAAAGCAAAGTATAAATAAATAATGAGAAACTGAGCAAATAAAAAGCTGTCGGGCAGCTGCAACGAACCTCCCTTCCTCCAATCTTTTTATATTTTGCAATAATATTCTCGACTTTAATAGAAAGGCAAAGAGAAAATATCCGAATAAGTCTTGAAACTTTCGTTTTCTTTTCACAGATGAAATGATATACCCGAGATCTGCTTCGAAACCGTGGCTGGGCTGATGCTGCGGTTGGGGAGGGGCAGGAGTGAGACAAAAGAATCGCCGAGGCGGGCCGATGAGTTTCTGGGGTTTGGCGCGCGCCTCTCTCCACTTTGGTATATTCCTGACATTCTCCACGATGAAAAGCAAATGCCCTCTTCATTTCTCCGCTCAGCGTCCTGCCCTCGGGCGGATGAGACGCCGCGTCCCGGTCCCCCCCGCGCGTCTTCGCTCGGGGACGGGGTCTAGAGGCGATGCGGGCAGCTGGACAGCAGAGGCCCCACGGCGCCCCGGAGCCAAGGGTGCAGCCCCACCGCCGCGCTCCCCTGCCGGCTTGGAGGCCTGGGCTCTTAGAGACCAACACCGGGAAACACTAGAGCCCAGACCTGCCACGGGGTGCTGCGGAGGAGACCCCCCTCTCTGATGGCTTGGAGCTGCTCTGGACCACGGCGGGGCGGATGGGGCTCCCTGCAGCCCCGCAGTCACGACTGAGGCCAGGCGTGCTGTCCGTCTCCGCTGGACAGCTGCACGTGCGCGGCCCGGTCCGGCTGCTCCACTGCGCTCCCCTCCTCCGACTCGCCGGCTCGCGTCTTGCTGGAGGCCACTCCTGGCCACGCTGCTCACGGAGCGGGACCGCCCGAGGTGCCCCCACCCTGGCCCGGTCCTGGCAGGGTGGGCACCCACTGCCTAGTGGAGGTCTGAACGTGCAGCCTGTCCCAGGCGCCAGAGGAGACGCAGAGGAGGGGTCGTCCTCCGCCCCTGCGCCCCAGGCAGCTGAGAGCCCCCTCGGGCACCCACGGGAGACGCGAAGGGCCTGCGGCACACCCGGGGAGGAGACGCGCCTCCGGCTCCGGCATCCCTCCTTCGGTTTAACCGGAAGGCTGTGGAGGTCTGAAGCTTCATCCGCTTTTCCGGTCTCAGAGCACTGAGACGAACGCGGGCTGCTGTGGTCGTGAGCGTCTCTGACCGGCGCACACACAGAGACACCCCTTAAAACAACCGCGCTGAGGTCACGGGAAGGGACGGAGCCGGTACCTCTAAGCGCGTCTCTGGTCCGTACACGTCCCAGACTTTTCGTCTTCGAACATCAATCCCTCTGCCTGGATGCTGAAACGAGGGGTTTCAGGAATCAAAGGTTACGGTCGGTACACCATGATAAATCAGCAAGAACCAATCAAACTCCGCAGGTACCGCCCCCGTGTGACGTGCAAGAGACCCTCAGCTCCTCGGCTGCTGAGGACAGACACCCGCGTCCCGCGGGGCACAGACAGAACCTGTGCCGCCGAGGCCTCGCGCAGGGGGACGGAGCCAAGGCGTGCGGACACCTCACAGCCACACGCAGCCCCGGGGATACGCCTGCCCGCAGAGGGAGCCGGCTCCTCTGAGCTGGCCAAGTTCAGCTCTCGGGCTCCCCTTCTCCTCCGGCCCCCGGACGAGCCTCGTCCTCAGGGTCTTTCCCACCCAGCGCACCCTGGCCCCACGCGGCTCTCCCGGGGCCCCGCCCCCAAGTCCCCACCCACCGGCTCCTGGCCACCACCAGATGCGCCAACAGCCCACAGACAACCTGTTCACAGGGGCCACAACTACAGCCTCACCCTTTTACAAAGCACCTCAGAAAGCCCCGTCTGACCACCCCATCCCAAGGTCCCACAGGTGAGGACAAATGTGTCCGTCCGTGAGGCAGGATGCTACGGTCACAAGAAAACCAGCCCTCGGGTCGCCACGGCTGGGCTTCAATCCCCGGTCGCTCTCGAGCACGAAGCCCACCGGGCCAGGCGACGGCGCTGCCGCACCCAGTGCACCGGCCGCGCCGGACGCCGCGAGACGCCGGCGGAAAGCTGACGCTTGCGAGTCCTGAACTGCTCCCAGGGCTGGGGCTGTTCTCAGCTCTCAACGCCTCTGCTTCACAATCCAGAAAATGGGGGCGAAACTGACTATCACGGTTTTACGTACGTATGTGTCTCGGTATGATATATGGGCGCCTGACCGTCCTCTGAGCTAGAATCTAAACTTCTCTAGGGCGGAACCCACCGTATCCTTTATTCCCCTCCCCGTGCCTTGAAATGGTGGGTTTTCCGAAGAAAATACTGACGACAAAAACATCAGAGCTGTTGAAAGTGTGCTGTTCCACAGGCCGAGTGTCTGAGGACCCTCTTCCAGTCTAACGAAGCCACTGTCTTCGGTCCTGTCTACAAGCTGCCTGCCCCACAGAGTTCACAACCAGCCACTACGCCGACAGCCAGGCCGCCTCTGAATCCAGATCGGACCAGCAGAAAAAGACCTCGTGCTGGGTTTGAAGACGCTCTAGCAAAGGTACGAGAAACGGCCCCGAGCATGCTTTACCCCTTCGCTGCTCAGGATGTGGACCAGGAGGCCGTTCCCGCAACCGAGGTCGACGAACGACTGCCTGGCTGTCTCTCCCCGCTCAGCTCTCTCTTCTTCCCATAGAATCTAAGTAAACAGAAAAAAAAACACCAAAGTCAGTTTGTGATTCACTGCACCCCAGAGTAATCAGACACAACCCCACACGGAACGACAGATCCTCTCCCACAAGAGGAGGAGCGGCCTCCTCTGAGGCCCTGGGCCTCCGCGCAGGTGACGCCCGGGGGAGCAGAGCCAGGCGGGATCCGCCCACGGCCCTGGCCGGATGTTGCGTGGCATCAAAGCCTTCTTCCTCCGTCCCGAGTCCACGTTCACGTGGTCGTCTCTGGGCAACAGCTGTACAGATTACTGTTAGTTCCTTCAGGCGTTCTCTCAATTCTTCAAGTTTTGTATACTTTGAGAAGCAATGTTATTTCGAAGACTAAGAGAATTACGGTTGAAAGGAAATTGGAAGGTATCTCCTCTAAACATCTCATAGATGAGAAAATCAAGTTAAAGCCTTGCCCAGATCCAGGTGGTCAGCAAGGCAGCCGAGAAGGTCTAGAACTAGAAACACCGAACGTGAGGACTGGTAGGCAGGTGCGTCTCAGATGGGCCCCGACGACATCTCCCAAACGCAGCCAGCATCTCCGTGTTCCATGTTGACTACTAATTAGGAAAGCACTGCTTCAGTTCAATTCCTGAGGTTAAGTGCACAATTCAGACTTGTTCTACATTCACGCAAAAGCACCATGCAAAGTTAAAAAAAAAATCACTTGTGTAAGCAACCTTGGCAAACAGAATTGTACAAGCCCTGAGCTACCCAGAGCAACCTCCCGCCCTTCCACCTAAACTCAGCCCACAGTCTTACCAGCAGGTAGGCAGCAAGAGCCACGTCTTCATACACGAACTTCTCAGGGTCAGTTACTTCAGGCCACACCTACAACATTTTCAAGGGCATATGTAAATTTTCACCACATCTGTGTGTAACAGGACACACTGAGACCAATGGAGTCTGAAACAAGACTGTGGAATAAAGACATTGTCTGTAAGACATTTAGGTGGGGCCACTGGGCATCAGAGGAAAACGCTGAGCTATGCTACCCTCATCACTTATCTAGACAAGTATGACAGACCAGGGAATGAGGGGCGGGGGGGTCGAGGAAGCAAAGGCGCAGGGCTCAGGAGGTCAGTGCTCCACCCTCTGGTCTGTCAGTGAGTTGCTGTCACTTGTCAGGAGTGCCACTCAGCTGTTTTGTCCCCATCTCCCTATCTGTAAAGCAGGGATAAAGACTCTGACTTAATTACCATGCAGGATGACCATCAGGTACTGTGAAACTAGAAAACACTGGCTATGCAAGTGTGAGGCCTCATTATTAAAATCAGTAACATGCAGAACGGGAGTTTGGCAGATGAGAAAAAAACCAATGGCCAATGTTAAACGTTCAGATTTCTGTTTCCAGTCTAGTGGGTTAGACAGTTTGGATGAACCATCTCACCAAGGACAATTTCAAAAGCTGGAAGAATAAAGAAGTCCCTTCTTAAAGGTACTAAACAGTAAGATAATGAAGGACCACTAGGCCAGGACCTGGGAGAGAAGGGGAAGCCAGCCGAGGTCAGCCAGCTCCAGCAGGAATGGGTGGTTACTGTTTCACACCTGAGACGTTGGGGGATGCTTTGCTACACAGCAAAAGGGGGCTGATACAAAAATACATGGCAACGATGAACTGCGGTTACTTCCAGGAGAAGGAGGGAGACACGAGCAGGAAGAGGACGAAGTCGGTTCAACTCTGTGAGCACAGGCGCCTCGGAGATATTGCGGGTTCAGTTCCAGACACCCCAACAAAGTAAATATTGCAGTAAGGCGAGTCACACAGATTTTTTGGTTTTCCAGTGCATATAAAAGTTCCGTTTACACTACAGAGTAGTCTATTAACCGTGCAATAGCATTGCGTCTAAAAAAACAATGGACGTACTTTAATTAAAAAATACTTTATTGCTGGGAATTCCCTGGCAGTCCAGTGGTTAAGACTCAGCACTTTCACAGCAGAGAGCGTGGGTTCAATCCCTGGCTGGGGACTTAAGATCCCATAAGCCGCCTGGCGCAGCCGAAAAATAAAATACTTGATTGCTAAAAAATGCCAACCATCATCTGAGTCTTCAGTGAGTTACAGTAGTAACATCAAAGATCACTGATCACAGGTCACCATGACAAATATAATAATAATGAAAAAGTCTGAAATATTGTGCAAATTACCAAAATGTGACACAGAGATATGAAGTGAGCAAACGCTGCTGGAAAACGGTGACGACAGACCTACTCCATGCAGGGCCGTTACAAACCTTCAATTCATAAAAAAATACAATATTTGCAAAGCACAATAAATGGAGAGATGCTTGTGATACTTTATTTCTTAAGCTGGGTGTGAATACACAGATGTTTGTTGTTACCTCCTTTTTACATCTTCAAGTTAAGGACATTTTACAAAATTGGTCTCCTTTTTGGAAGTATATGCTTTTGTACTTTAATTTTTCATATATTTTCTTCAAATACCTTTATGTTTATACTAAAGAATCATGGTAATTTAGTATTTAAATATTCAATTATTTTAAATTAAATTATTTTCCTTTTGTTCTCTTGGGAAAAAAAATACTAACGTGCCAGAACAAAACAAAACAAAAAACCAAATCCTTTTCCACAGTGTAACTGCCAATGCTTTTTCGGTCTGCATCCCTAACTAGGTCAAAGTACAGTACAGGCTGCAATGTGGGGCCTTAGGTGGGTATGTTTTGACTTAATGTCTGCATCTGTAGCACACAGGCGAAACAAAGTCACCTCGAGCAGCCTGGCACATCGCCTTGTTTCAGTGGGGGTGGGGGAAGCACAGACGTCTTTGCCCAGAATTACCTTGACCATGTCCTTATACTTCTCCTTAAGCGCCTGGCGAGCCCTGCTGTACTTCATGATGGAAATGAGGGACAGGGTGCTTTTGAACCCACCCTGCCTGCTCTCCACACACCACCTGGCCAATCTGGCCAGCAACTCTTCTCCAAGCCAGGTGGGTTTGGGATACACAATGCCATCTGAATGCCATCTTTCTGGACAGAAAATTAAAACAGATATGAACCTTTGAAAATAAGAGAAATATGAATAAGCAGAGCTGGTTTCAATTCTTATTTTTAAACTACACATTTCTTTGCCAAAAGAAGAGAGACATTAAGACAGCTACGATGACAAAATATTGTACCCCAAACACAAGACAATCTGGAACTAGTTACAGAATTTTCATCCTACGGAGAAAAACACATTTAAAAAGCAGAAAGAATTCCTCCTCCTTTGCAAACGTTGTTAAAAATGCATTTACACATCTCACGAAGCCCATCAGAAGGACGGCAAACGACACAGTTCCTCTCACCTCCCACTTCATGCACGGATTAGCTAGATGCTAAAACGTCTATGGATTTCTTTAACTTGTCTAGGTTTTATGCATTTCACGTGTGCTACCCAGACGCACAGCACTGGCCCGCCGGGCATTTCCCGCCCAGAAAGCTGAGTGCTCGGTCTCCAAGCTGAGGACGCACGCACAGTCCCTGTGGCTCACAGTCCTTCTAGGTCACCGTGTGTCCTCTGCCACCAGAGCGCAGAGGCCGTGGCCCTGTCTGTTCTGTTCGCTGCTCGACCCCGGCCCCAGCGGTGCCTGATCGCGGCGGGCGCTCGCCGTCTGGGCGCTGAGTAAACGCGCAACCCGCGGGCCCAGGTCACGACAACACATCCACCGAGGCTGCGACCCAGGCAGTGCGATGAAGGGGAGAAGCATCGAGTCTGCTGGCGCACAGAAAAGGAGGTGGCGTTCGGTGGGGGCCCCTAAGAAGGAGAGGAAGCACAGGCGGCTGGGTGAGGGGCGGAGCTGGAGGCAGGCGCGGGGCGGGGGCAAGGGGTCGCCGGTCTCGTGAGTCAGGACTGTCAGGCTTTGGCCACCAGACGCATCAAAGGGACACAGCTCACTCCCGTACGTAACAGGTGCCAGGTGTCCACTGAGAGACACGCCCCAAGATGTTCACCTTTCCCGTCCCGTCCCTTCCCTTCGGTAGCTATCCTGCCGGGGCTGATGCCCTCGGGCCTTTCTTCTGCTCTTCCTGGGCCCCGTGCTCTTTCCCAGGTGTCCCGGGGGTCCTCACGGCTACCCCCTCACCCGCTCAGGCCTCAGGGCCCTCTCCCGCCCACCCTGGTACAAAGGGACCGGGAATAGAGGCCTGAGCCACCTCTTACTTCTCTGCCCGGCACGCAGCACCACCTGGCATCAGAGCGTCGTCTGTCTCTCCCGGGCCTTGCTGACCCCCGGGGGCCCGGCGCAAGCACGTGGTGGGCACACCGAGGTCCTGCTGAAGCCAAGCACAGACCAGGAGCGCCGCATCCCACGGCGGCAGCCACCAAACGTCCGCTTAACTCGTGTTCCGCTGAGAAGGCCACGTATCTGGGCCCACGGTGTGGCCAGTCCCCGACGCAATGTAGGTGACAGCTGCCCGGCAGGGCAGGAACAGGAGACGCCAGCCGGGAAAGATGGGGAGTAGCCACCCGGGCACTCGGAAGCCCACGGAGAACAGGGGCTGGGGTTCCACCGCATCAACCACACTGAGGGCCCGCCGCGGCGGACTCGGGCCGGGCTTCCCCAACCAGGCGGGGGGACAGCGGCCTCCGGCGCTCACCCTGCAGCCCTGGCATCGGCACCCCCTGGGTGACCCACACGGGCACAGCCGGCTTTCCCACGGGGTCTGCCCTCCCTCTCCAGGGGCAGGGCCCCTCGGGGAGCATTTAACAACCGGCAAGAGGCTTCACCCCGGCAGGCCCTGAGTACCCCACCCAGCGTGCAGGCCTGCAACAGGTCCCGGGGAAGCCCGGCCCAGCCCCCTCCTGGGGGGCTCAAACATGATTAAACCCGCTTCCGAGATGAGAAAACTGAGGGCCACAGAGGCAACGTACCCAAGCTCAATGCTGGTGGGGAAACCCAGGTCTACGTGACTCCACGACCAAGCTCTTCCCAATGCACCCCTCACCTCTCCATGAAACCATGTGCAAAGCTCATCCCCGAGGCTGTCCTGGAAGGGTAGAGCCACGTGGCTCTCAGGAAAACATCGGCAGAAGAACAGCGAGTGATTTAACCTTCCTCTGACTTTTTCATTTAAAAAACACCAAATGGAAGTAAATCAAATTTCACACTTTCCAGAGAGGCCCAAACACCACGTGGAATTAAGGGAACGAATGAAACTGCTGCTTTTATAATAAACATCACAGAATACCCCCTAGGTCTAAGACCACGTGAGCCTCAGTGGACAATAAAAAAGAAGGCTCCACTTACCACCCATTACCAAGGTGTAAGAAATAACAAAATAACGAAAGGACTGTGTTTATTTGAATTCAGTGCTAGAACCAGGTGCTACTAACCATCAAGTCTACAGGGAACGTACGGGCCCCCCAGCCAGGCTATGACCACCCAGGTGCCAACAGGAACAAGGATGCGTCAGGGAAATGCCCGCTAGAAAGTACATTCCCACAAACCCGAACTGCCTGAGAGAGAGTCCCGGCTGCTCCTTGGTGACCGGAATCTTACAGCTGCCTAAAGAAATCACTGACTGGGGACTTCCCTGGTGGCGCAGTGGTTAAGAATCCGCCTGCCAATGCAGGGGACACAGATTCGAGCCCTGGTCAGGGAAGATCCCACACGCCGCAGAGCAACTAAGCCCGTGCGCCACAACTAGCGAGCCAGCGCTCTGGAGCCCGCAGGCCACAACTACTGAAGCCCGCGCGCCTAGAGCCCGTGCTCTGCAATAAAAGAAGCCACCACAATGAGAAGCCTGCGCACCGCAACGAAGAGCAGCCCCCGCTCGCCGCCACTAGAGAAAACCTGCGTGCAGCAACCAAGACCCAACGCAGCCCCCAAAAAATAATTAATTAAATAATTTTAAAAAATCATTGATTTAAAGCATCAATCATTGAGAGAAAGGAATAAGTTATCCGGTCCTTACCATTCTTCTTCGCTACGACTGAGCTGAATTTGATACACGTTGCTCGTCTTAACCTTTAAATTCCCTTCATTGTCTTCTTCCAAAGGTAAAAACGTCACAGTTCCACTGAGGACGTCTGGGGAGAAAAGACAGGGACGATCAATTAAAGCTGCTTAGTTCAGAGTCTCATCAAAAGTGGTCTTAAAAAAACAATACTGAATCCACCGTGCCTTCAACCCGCTGGGCTTTTCCCCACTCGATTTACATCAGCGAATGTCCTGGCCAGGCCGCATCCCCGAGCCTGCACCGCGCCACACGGAGCAGCCGTGTTCAAAGAGCTGAGCGCAGTCCTGAAAGGCCACCCCCCCCCACCCCGTGGAGGAGCGATGCTCACCAAGAGGAAGAGGACAGGCTTCGCCCGCCCTGCTCTTCTGTGAAGCCCATGTGAGAATGCAGACATCCACGTCTGAAGGCCTCGTGGGCACTGATGCGCTCATCCCCTCAGGCCAGGAGAGGTGAGGTGTAAAAGGTGATAAAAGCTGGAAGGGCTCCTAAACTAGTCTGGGCAGCAGGGCCAGAGAGGGCCTCCTGGAGGAGGGGCCACCTGCGAAGAGTCTTACAGGGGCACAGAGGCCCGCGGTATCGGGGGGCGGGGAGGGAGTACGCACCCACCAGTAATTCAGCATCGCTGCTTGTGGTGGACAGAACAGCCGCCAGAGACACCCACACCCTGATACCCAGAACCTGTGACCACACGGAGTTGTTTTATGGCAAAAAGGGACTCGACAGATGTGAAGAGGATTATGGACCTTGGAAGAGAGAGAGGGTATCCTGGATTACACAGGTGGGCTCAATCTAGCCACGTGAGCCCTGAAAAGCTGAGAACCGTCTCCAGCTAGAGGCAGAAAAGATGCAGCAGCAGGGGAAGTCAAGGAGGCTCTGAGCGTGAGACAGATTGGGCACAGGTGCGGCTGTGAGAGGCAGGGAGGCCTCTACGAGCTGCCCCAGGAGCTGGCCTTTTCCCTTATCCCTTTACCTAGTAAATTCCTCTTTCCCTCTCATGGTCCAGCGCTCCTTCACCGTCTTCCCCAAGCCTTCCAGACACCGCTCCAATCCACGACCCCACCCTCTGTACTAAGGATTCACATTTCTACGTGTCCCCTCCAAAAACAATGAAAAATCTACAAACTCCCTAGGGCATGGCAAGGAAACTGGCAGACTAGGTGCCTTTAGTGCCTTTTCACTTACTGGCTGGTTTGTAATCTAACTGCAGCCTCTGCGAAAGATTCTCCTCAGGACCAAACTCTAGGCAGGCTCCTTCCGAGGCCTGTCTCAATTAGGGTTCAACCTTGGCCTATGAAGACCCGAACAAACACTGCCACAGTTCCCAACAGCTCAAGCATGACCCTAGGTCATGGTCCTAGCATGACCCTAGGCCCCCTTAAAGTGCCCACCTGAAAAAACTCAAGGTTGAGAGAAGAATAGACTGTTCCAGCCCACACCTAAACAAGAGCCCCTGTGACCGCCTCCGTGGGAGGGGAGGACCTAACATCCACAGGCACCAGTTAGCAAACCCAGATGGGTGTCACAGGGCCCGACCCCCCACCTTTCCTGCTTCTGGTTAATTTTTCACCTCCCTGACTCTACCGCCCCATTCTCTTCCTTCATTCTCCCTGTAAAAAGCCCAGTCACCTCTGCACAAATCGCAGTGGAGTTCAGTTCACGCTGGACTCTTCTCCCTACTGTGATAGTGCATTACCAATTAAAACCTATCCTTGCCACTTTCACTAGTGTCCGGCTCTACGTATCCTTGACACCTGCCACTATCAGAAACACTCTTACCTTGCACGACTATTTCTCTCCTCGGAGCATTAAGCGGGCAGTGCGTGTTCGTTTTGGGGATGACGGTTCTGAGAATCACGTCGAGCCCGTGTTGAGCCTCTAGCTGCGATTCCGCCCCGGAGCGGGTGAAGAAGGCTAGCATCTCTCGATTGCCGCTGGCGAGGCTCCGGGAGAAATCGTCCCAGAGAGAATCCAGGTCCGAGGCGGGGAAGTCGCCCTCCCCGGCCCCAGCCTTGCCGGGCTGCCCAGGGACCCTAGAGAGCAGAGGCGCTTTGGCTGCTTCCCGCTGGTCCTCCCCTTGCTGGCGCCGGCCCTGGGACTCCTGGGGGCCATGCTCGGGGCCTGCGCTCGGCCGAGTGCCCGGCCCCCCCTCGGGGAAACGCCGGCCGTGTCCCGGCCCCTCCTTGGGCCCGCATCCCGCCGGGGCCTGCTCCTCCCGCTCGGGGCCTGAGCTCGGCCGGGGGCCGGAATGCTCGACCCGGGGCAAGGAGGCGCTCCGCCGGGCCTCTAGGCGAACGCCACACAGCCGCTTGTTGGCCACCTGCGGCCTCTCCACCCACACGGCCACCGCCGCCCAGAAGCCCCCAGGGAGCAGCGAATCCGGGTCGCGAACAACAACCCTTCCCAGCTCCGCCATGTTCTGCCTCCGCCGAGAGCCTCAGCGGCGCGCCGGGATGACGCAGGCTACGGCGCGGCGTGTTTGCGTCATGGGGGCGGGGCGCCGCGGCCGGAAGTGAAACGGAAGAAGACGGACCCACTACCTTTCCTGCTTCGGATTCATTGGCATCGTTCGACTGAGGAGTTCGGGGCTGAGGAATTTTTTTTTTTTTTTTGTTTTTTTAATACAGCAGGTTCTTATTAGTTATCCATTTTATACATATTAGTGTATACATGTCAATCCCAGTCTCCCAATTCATCACACCACCAGCTCCACGCCCCGCCGCTTTCCCCCCTTGGTGTCCCTACGTTTGTTCTCTGCATCTGTGTCTCAATTTCTGCCCTGCAAACCGGTTCATCTGTACCATTTTTCTAGGTTCCACATATATGCGTTAATATACGATATTTGTTTTTCTCTTTCTGACTTACTTCACTCTGGGGGCTGAGGAATGTAACCTTTGCTTTATTCTCCGGGGAAACATCCAAGGGTGTCAGTGCCGGATAGTAACATAACCAGAGCTGAGTTTTAGAGAATTCTGGAGGTGGTGTATTTATGGAATCATAAAGGTCAATCCTGCATCCGACGTCTGATTTTCTCCGTATTGTTACCGATCAGTCATGGAGCCTACGTTTGTGAATGTTCAGGGTTGGCGTGCTTTCTCGTGTGGGAGAGTTGCAGCTGGTGCGTCCCTGCGTCTGACCGCTGCCCTGGGGTGTTTAGTAGGACAGGTGAACATCAGCTGTCACCTGCGTGTTCCCAGGAGGAGCAGAGAAGGGCGGGTACTGCGGGTTTACGCCAACATCACCTGCACAGTCGGCAGAATCTAGTGATATTCCGAAAACCTCAAAGATTCTTCATTCTCTCTGTACATTATAGTCCCTCAGTTGGGATTTTCCCTAAAAGGGTCTCGGTCAGAATCAAGGAGTGAAAACTAACTCAGATCATGTGATTTCTCAGAGAGAAGAGCAAAAACCAAATGTCTGTTGAATTACGTAAAAGATAAATGAATGCTAAACCTCGTAGTCTTTGACCATGGAGTTGATTTTCGTGCTGTCTGTATTGCTTTCCCAGGGCTGCCATAAAAAAATTACCACAAACTGGGTGGTTTAAAACAACGGAAGTTTATTTTCTCACAGATCTGAAAGCTCGGAGGGGGAATCTATTTCTTGCCTCTCAACTTCTGGTGGTCGCCAGCAATTGTAAGTGTTCCTGGGCTTGTGGCCACTAACTCTAATCGCTGCCTCTATGGTCATGTGGCCTTCTTGTGTTTCTCTGTGTCTCTCCTCCTGCAAAGACCCTATTTCCAAATAAGGTCACAGGTACGGTGGGTTTAGGATTTTGGCATGTCTTTGGGGGGAGACATAATTCAACCTCCGCCAGTATCCAAAGATGTTTAGCCAGGTGGGATAGCCAAAAGATTAATAATTACAAACCTTATTAGTTGCTAACATGTGGAGGCACCTGGGCTAAGTATTGAGGATGCAGGGTGAAGTAAGATCCGGCCCTTGAGGAACCTTCAGGCCGACAGAAGAGGCAGACAGGTAAGACAATGACCAAGGAATATGAAAAGTGAAACAGCCAAGATATACGGGGTGCAGAGGCTGCAGAAGGAGGGAAGTTTTTTTACGCTATAAGGTTCCTCTGGGCCTTTTCTGGTGGCGCAGGAAATCCACCTGCCGATGCAGGGGACACGGGTTCGAACCCTGGCCGGGGACGATCCCACATGCCGCAGAGCAGCTAAGCCCGTGCGCCACAGCTACTGAAGCCCGCGCACCTAGAGCCCGTGCTCCACAAGAGACGCCACCGCAATGAGAAGCCCGCGCACCTCAACAAAGAGTAGCCCCCACTCGCCGCAACTAGAGAAAGCCTGCGCGCAGCCACAAAGACCCAACACAGCCAAAAATTAATTAATTAATTAAAAAAAATAATAAAAGCCCTTGCCTGCTGATTGGCAGTGGGTAGTTGGCCTTTGGACAGACCGCAATGAGAAGCCCGCGCACCTCAACAAAGAGTAGCCCCCACTCGCCGCAACTAGAGAAAGCCTGCGCGCAGCCACAAAGACCCAACACAGCCAAAAATTAATTAATTAATTAATTAAAAAATAATAATAAAAGCCCTTGCCTGCTGATTGGCAGTGGGTAGTTGGCCTTTGGACAGGAGTCCACCTTCTCCCCTGGTTGCTGACTCCTGAATAAAGCAACCTTTCCTTTATACCAACACCTGCCTCTCAAGTATCAGCTTTCAAGTGGCAAGCAGTTGGACCTGAGTGCCGCAATGTGAGGTCATAAATCCAGAGGCCAATGTTTAGGGGGAGGTGGAAAATTCCAGTTCGATGGGGGCGGTATCCCTGCATAAGCTCATGCTGGTTCCCTGCCAGAAGCCCACACGTTGAATCAAAATTGCAGGTAACCTGCCTCTTGGGCTCCTGCCTCTTGGGCTCCTGCCTCTGACGTCCCACGCAGGCTGGTTCCTGCCTCCCTTGCCACCTCGTTTCCCTTCCCTCACCTGTTAAGCCCTGCACGGGGCGCTTCTTGTCCTTGGAACTTGGAAGCTCATTCCCCTCTCTCCCATTCTGTTCCCTCTGCCTGGAATGCTTGTTCCCTATCTTCTCCCAAATAAGGGCTCAGATTAAATGTCCTCTCCTCAGACGGGGCTTCCCGAACGACCCCCCGCCCCGCCAAAAAAAGAGCCCTCCAGACACCTCATATCTTATTGCCCTGTTTTGTTTTCTTATAATTATCCAAGCGTTGTAGTGTGTTTTGTTTCCTTCCTCTGGAACACAAGTGTCCTTAGGTCAGGAGCTCTGGCTTGTTTGCCACCATAGCCCTAGCTTAGTTTTTGGCACACTGGACACACCCAGTGATAATTTCTGAGTGAAAATGTCCGTGAGGGAACGCAGTGTGTCAGAGCCAGGCTTAGGTCAAGGTTGCAAGCCGTGGCCTGGGTTTGGGAGTGGTCTCAGGATACTGCTAGCCTAGAGAACTTCCAGTGAGGATGGAAATGTTCTATGTCTGCATTGTCTGAAACAGTAGCCACATGTGGCTATGGAGCATGTGAACTGCAGCTAATGCAACCGGGGAACTTAATGTGAAATGTATTTAACTAATGCACATTTGAATTAAAATAGGCGCATGAGGCTAGTGGCTACTGTATTGGACAGTGTGACTCTAGAGGGACCCAGGTGGGACTCCCAAACATCCTCCAGGCTGGGTCCTCAACATCTAAGTGCCAGACACCGGGTGGAGCTCAGGGAAAGCAGCGGCTGAGGCTTCAGCGGGAAGGCCCTCTAGGCTCTGAGTGTCCTGAGTGCCAGCCCTATCGTGCTGACTGAACATGGGCTTCACGCCACTTCAGTAGGAGCCTATCCTCCCCGTTTACTTTCTAGGTCCTCAGCCAGACAGTCCCCTGATGCCAAGTCTCCTTCAGTATTTAAACCCTTTGGATCGAACTGTTGGGTTTACGGTTTGCAAAAATAAATTCTTTCATTGACTCATGCCTGTAACATTTGCCATGAAGATCAAAGCTTCGGCCCTTTCTGTGTGCATCTCATACAAAACCATATTGCATTGCATAACTCTTTCCCAATACCATTCTCAGCTGCCTACTACTGCATGTAGATTTACTACGGGGAAGGAGGTTGGGGCTTGTGGTCCTGGCAGAGCTGTGACAGGACCATACTTGGTACCAAATCATCACGGCCCATTCCAACCCAGTGACCCGGTGACTCCTTTCCAACCACTCTTCTGTGGATCCTGAACTGGTAAGGGAGGTGGTGGTGGTGGGAGAGAAAGGAGGAAGGGGATAAGGAGAGACAAGTGGCCAGAGTTTTGGAGGAGACTTTAGTGTTAACAATGTGTTCAAATAATTGCAGCTACCAACAATGGCCAACAGAGCAAATGACTCAAAATGAGCAGGGAATGTAACAGGGTGGAGTGGGACAGATGTCAAAAGGACAAGAGTGGGCGGATGGGGACTGACGGCAGAGCCCCAGCGGAGCCAGATCATCGTCAGCTGAGTTACCGAAAGAGCTCGCACCCTGCCCTACTGCTCACACCAGCTCCTGGCGGCTTTACCAGGAAGTAGCCAAGAAAACATGTGCAAAACAGAACTCCCTTTCTCTTCCCCCAAGTGGCTCCTCCTATGTCGGTCTCCATGGCATCTCTACCTACGCAGCAAAACAACCCTGAGTAGTGCGTGAACCCTTCTTCTCTCCCCACCTCGCCACCGCCCAAAAAGTCATTATGTCCACCCAATGCCACCTAGAGATGTCCAAAGCACGTTCCCTGTCAAATGCACGTCAAGCAGTGTCCTAAAACCAGGGAGGGAACAGAATCCCCGGGATTCTTCTGCAGGAAGGTCCACTGGGAAGACCGCCAGGGGCCGTCGGAGGAAAGTCCCCCGTTTGCGCGCAGCCTCAGCTGCCTCTGCGCGCGGACGCGTCCTGCGTTTCCCGGGAGACGGGGCGGGCAGCGCGGTGAGATGACGTCAGGGGGCGGGGGAGGAGAACCGGGGCGGTGCGGACGGCAGGCCTTGTTTGCGGCTGCGCGCGCTCCTTTTCGTCTGTGACTTCGGCCTCGGTCCTGGGGACGAGTGTTGAGCGCCTGCTGCGTGCGCTGAGCGGTGCGAGGACCCGCGAGCCGGAGGGCCTGGCGAGTTCCGAAGGTCCAGCCCGCCTT
Source organism: Physeter macrocephalus (assembly GCF_002837175.3). NCBI lineage: Eukaryota > Metazoa > Chordata > Mammalia > Artiodactyla > Physeteridae > Physeter > Physeter macrocephalus. Next base: position 142,597,686 of record NC_041220.1, on the reverse strand, counting down.
AGCCCGGGAGCGCGGCGGCGGCACGTGCGAAGGTCCGGGGGCAAACGTGTGTCTCGCGCGGGATTGCTGGGCGCAGAGACTGCAAGGGCCGGCGGCCGGGCGGGTAACTGCGCGAGACGTTTTCAGGAGTTACAGCCTTGTCCCCTGAGGTCACCTAAAGGGAGAGTGATCGGATCCCCATGTTAGGGCCATCTCTGAAATTGTCTGCAAGCGGCTATTGCCACAATAATGGTATGGACATTCCATGCCGGGAACTGCTCCAAGTGACCCCGTGAATGGCAACAGCCTGCAGACTAGATACAGGACTAGCCTTACCGTGTTGTCATCACCCCCGAGAGGTGAAGTGACTTTGCCAAATTCGCCCGACGCGTAAGCTCTAGAGTTGGGATCTGACACCAGGCGTCTGGCTTCAGATCCTCGTATGTAACAGCTGAACCATCATGCGGTACTGTTGGTGACCTCAGGCGGCATTTTGCTGCTGAGGATCCTGGCATTTGGGGTGGGATGTGCCTGACGACAGCGTTAAGACCTTGGACAATTTACTCCACTCTGACAAGCTGCGGTTTCCTCACGTGGAAAGTGAGAGTACTGATTTTACTGGGGTTGCCAGCACCATGGAGATCAACTATTCAATCTATGTTAGCAACGTGTGAGATTAACACACACCCCCACACTCAACGTTTGCTCAATAATTGGAGGTTATTATGATAGATGTAATAGGAGCAACGAGAAACGAAAGGATTCGGCTGGCATTGAAGAGGTGCAATGGGGGGTGGGGGGGAGGAAGGCTTGGAAACTCATTGGATTGTGGGGCACAAGGGAGAGGGGAATTCCAGGATGACACCTGGGTTTATAGATCAACTAACCCTTAGGCCACTGGCAGCAAAGAACTGGCCCTGCAGGGGGACAGGTAGAGCCGGGGGCTGAGGGTGAGTTCCGTGCTGATCATTCAGAGTTTGAGGACCTCCGGAACATGAGAGGAGAGGGGTGTCCAGGAAGCTGCCAATGAGCACATGGGGCTGGAGGTGTGGAGCTGGGAGCCCTTGGTGAATTAAGTCAATGTAAATGGATGAGATGATGCAGGGCGAGAGTGGCTGAGGCCTAGTCTGCAAGGAGACAGAAGAGCAGCAGAGAGAGAAGTGTGGTGTTCTGGACCAACCAACAGGAGGGGCCCTGAAGAGCGACCGGGATGGGGCCGCCTGCAACGAAGTCCAGAAAGATACAAAGTTCCCTTGGACTTTGTAGCTTGCACTTGGGGGCGCTTGGTCTCTGCCAAGAGCTGTGCCTTACTTTTTTTTTTTGTTTTTAAATTTAACCTATTTATTGAGCTATAACTCACTGTACAATTCACCCATCTAAAGTGTACAGATCAGTGGTTTTCCCTATCCTGTATTCACAGAGTTGTGCAACCAACCCCACTGTTTACTTCCAGGACATGTTCATCACTCCAAAAGAAACCTTGGACACATTAGTTGGCACAATCCGTATCTTCCCTCCTCCCCAGCTCCTGGCAGCTGCTAATACTTTCTGTCTCTCACTTTTTACTCTATCTGATCATTTCACTTAAATGGGATCATGCAGTCTGTTATCTTTCAGGTCTGATTTCTTTCACTCGGCATGATGTTTTCAAGGTTCATCTACATTGTAGCATATGCCAGTACTGCCTTCCTTTTTGTGGCAAATAATATTTCATTGTATGGAGAGACTACATTTTATTGACGAACATATGGGTTGTTTCTACTTTTGGGTTATTATAAACGCCGCTGTGAATATGCTTATACAAATTTTTGTGTGGATATTTATTTTCATTTCTCTTGGCTATATACCTAGAAGCGGAATTGCCGGGTCATGTGGTAACAGTATACTTAAGCTTTTGAAAAATTACCAAATTTTCCAAAGTCACTGCACCATTTTACATTCCCACCAGCAATGTATAAGGGTTCCAGTTTCTCCGCATCCTCATCAACACTTGTTATTATCTATCTTTTTTATCCATGGCCATCCTAGGGTATGCAAAGTGGTATCTTATTTTGGTTTTGATTTGCATTTCCCTGATGGCTAATGATGTTGAGAGTCTTTTCATGAGCTTGTTGGCCATTCGTATATCTTTAGAGAACTGTCTATTTGAGCCATTTAAATTGGGTTATTTGGCTTTATTATTAAGTTTTAAGATTCTTCATGTAGCCTGGGTACAAGTCGCTTATCAATATATTATTTTCAGATCTCTTCCCCCGTTCTCTGGGTTGTCATTTCACTTTTTAAAAAAATTTTTATCGGAGTATAGTTGATTTGCAACGTTGTGTTAGCTTCAGGTGTTCAGCAAAGTGAATCAGTTATACATATAGCCACTCTTTTTTTTTTTAAAGATTCTTTTCCCATATAGGCCATTTCAGAGTATCGAGTAGAGTTCCCTGTGCTATACAGCAGGTTCTTATTAGTTATCTATTTTATATATAGTAGTGTGTATGTGTCAGTCCCAATCTTCCAGTTTATCCCTCCCTCCCCTTTACCCCCAGTAACCATAAGTTTATTTTCTACATCTGTGGCTCTACTTCTGTTTTGTAAATAAGTTCATTTGTACCCTTTTTTTTAGATTCCACATATAAGCGATATCATGTGATATTTGTCTTTCTGTGTCTGACTTACTTCACTCAGTATGACAATCTCTAGGTCCTTCCATGTTGCTGCAAATGGCATTATTTTGTTCTTTTTTATGGCTGAGTAATATTCCATTGTATATATGTATCACATCTTCTTTATCCATTCTTCTGTTGATGGACATTTAGGTTGCTTTCATGTCCTGGCTATTGTAAATAGTGCTGCAATGAACATTGGGGTGCGTGTATCTTTTTGAATTATGGTTTTCTCCGGGTATATGCCCAGGAGTGGGATTGCTGGGTCATATGGCAACTCTATAGTTAGTTTTTTAAGGAACCTCCATACTGTTTTCCATAGTGGCTGTGATAGTGACCAGGGTTCTTGGCCTTCCCCAACCAATAGAAATTGATCAGAGGCCAGACAAGAAATTCAAACAAGGCTTTATTGGGACCCCTGCTGCAGCAGCGGGGAGCAAACAACAGGTTCCCTTGCTGGCTCGTTCCCTGAGGGGGTGCGAGCTGCTTCCTTATATGGGGTGAGGGTAGGGGTGTGTACAGGGGTCGAGCCGGAGGGGTGGCTTAGGAGGTTTGCCCACCCCTTACGTGGGGTTGAGTGCAGGGGGCGTGCTCAGCACCCTGCTTTTGCTTCCGGCTCTTCAGAAGTGGCATTTGAGTTTTTTGGTCTTTTGTATATTTTGTCCAGAATTTGCCCCAACTGCCCATGCACGCAGTTATTTTTAGTCGCATATAGTTTCTTTGTCTTTTGTGGCTCAAGGAGAGGTGTGTCCACGTGCAAGCACTGCAGCGAAGGGTCCCAGGTCCCAGGCCTGTCTCAGCTGTACCAGTTTACGTTCCTCCCCACAGCGTAGGAGGGGTCCCTTTTCTCCTCACCCTCTCCAGCATGTATTGTTTGTAGATTTTTTGATGACTGGCCATTCTGACCGGTGTGAGGTGACACCTCATTGTAGTTTTGATTTGCCACTTTCTTGATGGTGTCCTTTGCAGCAAAACATTTTCCTTTTGATGAGAAGTCCAGTATGTATATTTCTTCTTCTGTTGCTTGTGCTTTTGGTATCATCTCTGAGAAGGCTTTGCCTATCCTGAAATTATAAAGATTTACTCATATATATTTCTAAGAGTTTATAGTTGTAGCTCTTACATTTAGATCTGTGATCCATTCTGAGTTAATTTTTTGTATGTGTGTGGAAAGAGTTCACCTTCATTCCTTTGCATGTGGTTATTCAGCTGCCCCAGCACCATCTGAGAAAAGACTGTTTTTCTCCGTTGAACTGTCTTGGCACCCTTCTCAAAAAGCAGTTGACCCTACATGTTAAGGTTTATTGCTGGACTCTCAATCCTATTCCATTGATAAATATGTCTATCTTTATGCCAGTACCACAGTGTCTTCATTATTGTCACTTTGTAGCAAATTTTGAAATCAAGAAGAAGTGTGGGGCTCCCCTGGCGGTGCAGTGGTTGAGAGTCCGCCTGCCGATGCAGGGGACGCGGGTTCGCGCCCCGGTCCGGGAGGATCCCACATGCCGCAGAGCGGCTGGGCCCATGAGCCACGGCCGCTGAGCCTGCGCGTCCGGAGCCTGTGCTCCGCAACGGGAGAGGCCACGGCAGTGAGAGGCCCGCGTACCGCCAAAAAAAAAAAAAAAAAAAAAAAAGAAGTGTGAACCTTCCAACTTTGTTTTTCAAGGTGTTTTTGTCTATTCTGAGTTCCTTATATTCCCCTATGAATTTTAGGGTCAGCTTTTTAATTCTTGCAAACAAAGCCAGCTGGAATTTTGACTGAATCTGTAGATGAGTTGGGGAATATTGGTATTTTAACAATATTAAGTCTTTTGATCCGTGAACAAGGGGTACAAGACTTCCACCACCAGGGCAGTCTTATTTAGGTCTTAGATTTCTTTCAAAAATGTTTTATAGTTTTCAGAGTACAAGTTTTGCACTTCTTGTGTTGAATTTATTTCCCAGTATTTTATCATATTTAATGCTGTTGTTGTTGGAATTGTTTTCTTAGTTTCAGTTTTGAGTTGTTCACTGCTAGTATATAGAAGCCAGTTGACTTTTGCTTACTGATCTTGTACTCTGCAAACTGGCTGAACGGATTTATTAATTCTAATCGTTTTTTGGAATTTCTGTATACAAAGTCATGGCGTCTGCAGATAGAGATAGGTTTCTAATCTGGATGCCTTTAATTTCACTTCTTGCCTGATTACATTGACTAGCACGTCCAGTCTAGTGTTGGCTAGAAGAGGTAGTGGACGTCCTTGTCTTGTTCCTGATCTTAGGGGAAAGGCATTCAGTCTTTGATATTTAAGTACAGTGATAGCTCTGGGCTTTTCGTAGATGCCTTTTATCAGGTTAAATAGCTCTTATCAAACGATTTCTAGTTTATTGAGTTTTTATCATGAAAGGGTGTTCAGTTTTGTCAAATGCTTTTTCTGCAACTGTTGATATGACCGTGTGTTTTTTGTCCTTTATTCTGTTGGTATGGTGTATTACATGAATTGATTTTCAAACGTTGAATCAGCCTTGCATTCCTAGTATAAATTTCACTTGGTCCTGGTGTATAATCTTTTTTGTACGTTGCTGCATTTAGTCTGCAAGATTTATTGAGGACTTTTGCTATATTCATGAGAGGTGTTGGTCTGTAGTTTTCTTGTGATGTCTTTGGTTTTGGTTTCAAGGGAATAGTGGCTTTATGGAACACTTTACAGACATGTTCCTTCCTCCTTTTTTGTGGCGGGGGCGGGGGATGGGGGAAGAGCTTGTAGATTACTGGTATTCTTCTTTACATGTTTGGTAGAATTCACAACCGAAGGCCTCTGGCTTTTCTTTGTGTGTCGTTTATTGATTCCTGATTCAATCTCTTTACCTGTTATAGGTCTATTCACATTTTCTGTTTCTTCATGGGTCAGTTTTGGTAGATTGTGTCTTTCGAGGAATTTGTCCATTTCATGGAGTGTATCGGATCTGTTCGCATACAGTGGTTCATAGGATTCCCTTAGAATCCTTTTTATTTCTTTAAGGTCAGTAGTAATGGTCCCTCCTTGGTTCCCAAAGTTAGTACTTTGTGTTTTCCCTCTTTTTTAACTGGGCCAATCAGGCTAAAAGTTTGTCAATTTTGTCAGTCTTTTCAAAGAACCAACTTCTGTTTTTGTTGATTTTCTCTTTTCTAGTCCGTAATTTTGGCTCTAATCTTTCATCTTCTTCCTTTCTGCTTGCTCTGGGTTTAGTCTGTGCTTTTTCCCAGCATCTTAAAGTGATGCCTGAAGAGCTTGCCTTGGGGTCAGTCTCTGGGTTCAGGTTCCTTCTCTACCACTTCTTGGCGGTGGGAGTTCCCAAAAGACAGCAAGCCTCTCTGAGCTGGGGTTCTTGCATCTTTCGAGAGGGACGGTAGTACTTGGCTCACAGTTTGGGGGATGAAATAAGCTGCAGTCTGTCAAGGCATCATCCCTGACACACAAGTGGGTGGTCAGATGTGCCCCTTCCCATCTTTTCATCTGTCACACACACAGAAGACAGAGGTGCTTCACCAGTAAAGAGACCACTTTCCCATTATGTATCAGCAACCTTGACCATCATACTCAGAGTCCGACATCCTAGACTATTCTAACGTTTAACTAGAAGGATTTAAAGGTTCCCTTGGGTCTTAGAGAGTTGAGCTGGGGATTCACGCCCAGGACTCTGCTCTCCTGGTGGCCCTCTAGGTCTGTGTTCACAAGCCTCTCCCGTCCCTGGCTTCATTGGCCCAGGCACTGTGAAAGAGGAGCCAGTCTGCTCAGAAAATTCCAGATCGAACCTTTGGTCAAGAGAGCTTGGTTGCTCTGTCAGTAGAAGCCAGACATCCCCCGTCGAGGCTCTGGGCAGGCATCCCCCGTCCAGGCGGGCTCAAGGGGACCCTGGGGGTGTGGCCAGAGTGCGCCGGCCAGCACTGGCTAGACTCCAGGGCGAGGCTTCCTTGGCCGCCGGTCTGGGTGGCCCGGCGGGGGCGAGGTGTCTTCGGGCCGGGCTGCAGCACACAGAGCCCTGGACCTTGGTGCTTCACAGCACCAGCCCTGGGCTGCCCTTTGTCCGCGCCCAACTCCTCATCACCTTGGTTCAGGAATAGAAACGTGGAGCGCTCACCTCCTCTCCTGGGAGAACGGCTGTCAGCTCTGTGGTCCCCGCCGGCTGTCCCTTCAGAGTCAGAGCTCGTTTGTCCTTCACGTCCTGCTGCACGTATGCCGTTGTTGGCGATGGTGTGAGTGGGACACGAGCTGACTTGGTTCATGTGTCTGTGCAGGTGGCGGGAGCGATGGCGCCCCTTGGGGAAGGGAGCGATGACCCCGTGCTGCCAGACCTGCCCCGGGGGCCCCTGGATGCGGCCCGCGCCCGCGCCTCCTTCCCCTGGAAGGAACTGGCGCTGTTCTGGGATGGGCCGGACATGCTGCGCTTCAAGGTGAGGCTGGGCTGGGCGGCGCCGGGGGACCCTCGCGGTCGGGCAGGGTCTGCTGGGGGGCTGGGTCCTGGGCAGAAAGGTGGGGCGGGCCCTCGGGGAATCAGAGGGAGCTGGGAATGAATGAACACAGGTGGAGCTTCCTAAGCCTGCGGCCCTCGGCTCTCCCCTGGCCAGGACTCTCATCTCTGCCCCTGCATTTCGGGGTTAGACTGCACGTCTGAGGCCATGAGACGTGGCCATGAGAAATGCACCTAAGCCAGAGCATGGCGACATTGCATACTTTACCTCCAAATCAGCCATCCTGTGCCCCCTGCGTTTCCAGAAAAGCATCTTCTCGGCTCTGGAGAACGACCCCCTCTTCGCCCATCCCCCCGGCAGTCTCTCGCTGGAGAAGTACCGGGAACTGAACTTCCTGCGCTGCAAGCGGGTCTTTGAATACGACTTCCTCCGCGTGGAGGACTTGCTGGGGAGCCCGCAGAGGGTCCTGGCGCTGATCCAGTGCCTGGGCATGTACGACTGGTCCCTGGCCACCAAGTTCTTCCTGCACACGCTGGTGAGTCGGCCCCAGGAGAGGAGAGGAGGGGGGTCCCCACTCTCACCCTGCGCCCCGGGGCCACGACGGCTCTCTGTCCACGTGGACCTAAAGCACACTCGGCCCGTGAGAGGGCGACAGGTGCCTCTGAGGGTTCGTGGTTGCCAGCGTTTGCCTGCTTCTAAAGTTTTGGGAGATCTGTGCGTTGGGGAAATATTCATTTAAAGAGATTTCTAGAAAATAAGATAGGAAACAAAAGCAGAGATGAGAATGTGTGGGCAGATCTTGTGACTTTTAGTGAGAAGGCCAGTGTTTTTTCAGCCGTTTATGCAAATATTTACGCGTTAAGTCCTCGGATAAAGTGCAGTGCTGTGAAGTTAAAGCCCCGTAGGAACAGGAGCTTTGGGACTTTTGCTTTATACCAAAAAAGAAAGAAAGGGAGGGAGAGAGAGAGAAAGAAAGAGAGAGAGAGAGAGAGAGAGAGAGAGAGAGAAGGTCAAAGGTGAAGCCTGTGTTTCTGCCTCAAATACATGGGTAGAGCTGAACTTGAGAAGGCGGCCTCATCCACGTGCTGCGTGAAGGAAAGGTGGGCTCACTTTGCCCTTCCTGCGCCCTCATCCCTCATCCAGCCCCCATCTCCTTGCTGTTCGTGGACCCTCACAGTTCTGTGTAACTCACGTAAACTGCTTGGGACAAGGACCCAGGTCTCGCCGCTCCACGAGCTCAAGGCTGTGTCTCAGGGGACCCTGGACCTTGGACGCCAGTGCCCTTTACCTCTGGGTACCTGATGACCTCGCTGTGGGATGCTGTGGTGCTGAGGGACCACGGTAGGGTGGGTGTGAGGTCCCAGGGCGGCAGCACTCGTCAGCTCCCACCTTTTAACGTCATGTTGTGATATTTTCAGACCTTTGGATCAGCGATCTACAGCTCTGGTTCTGAAAGGCATTTCAAATACCTTCCAAAGATCTTCAATATGGAGGTCAGTTGAGGTTCGTGGTGAGTCGAACAGGAGCTCGTGTCCTGTTCCCTGTTCCCCTTGGAGGTCTGTGGGAGGGGCGGCTGGCAGCAGAGGGTAGCAATGCTCCTCTTGTTTCATGACGTTCTTAGGCTTTTCACCAAATAGCTCAGGCTGCTGTTTACCAAACTGGGGTGTGCCAGATCCCCAGCGTTATAGGAATTTAGGTTTTTGTTATCGGGGTAAAGCCTCCCGTTCTCTTCCGCTGCCCGGGAGCCGTTCTTGCCGCCGTGCTGACTTAGCGAGGCCGCCGTCGGCTCGTCTAACCTGCCGTTCTCACAGGCGGCCGGCACGGCAGGATGGCTCAGTAAGGTCACTGCTTGTTAGACAGGAAATGGAGATTTGGGGCTTTGATGGGTGGCTTAGGCCGTAAGGGAAGGGGACCCTCGCCTTACATCCTTTTCTGTTTCCACGTTAGATTTTTGGATGTTTCGCTCTGACTGAAGTGAGTCACGGGAGTAATACCAAGGCCATGCGGACGACGGCTCACTATGACCCCACCACTGAGGTAGGCGGTGCCGCCCGTCTGGCTCTGGGCTTCGAGCCCATGAAACGTGGTGTTGTCATGTAATGAGACCTAGAAACCCGTCTTCTCACCTGAGTGCTCCCTGAGCTCTGTCACGCAGATCACTGGAGCTTAGGAGATAAAGGCTGTGAGAGGCGAAACCCAGTCCCACCCGGAAGTCTGTCCTGGTTTGGATGTGGGTGGCATTTGAATGTGGTGAAGGCACGAGCTATCATTTGGTAAAATTTATTTCTTTGTTTACCAGGTTTGGTGTTTGATTTGTAAACCGTTCGATCTGCCCCTGCTTCGTAGAGCAAACAGTAAAGAAGATTCTCTGTGACCCTGTCGCTCTCTAGCTGTCTGTCTGCACCCCCTGCCTGTGGCCCGGCCCCTCCGGTCCTGGCACTCCTCCTGCACTCGTGGATCCTCGTGGCACGTGTCCGTGGGACCCCGGCCGTCCTTGCTGTCAGGGGGCGCGTGCTCTGGAGGAGGCGAGCCTGTGACCACGTGGGGTCGTGGCGTGTGGGGCGGACGGCAGCGCGGGAGGTGGAGAGGACGGGGCGTGCGGGGGACCCGTGACCCCTGCTGCTTGCATCCCGCGGCCCCTCTCCCATCCCTGGCGTCGGGCCCCTTTGCCCCCACGTCCCCCAGAGGCCCGCCTCCTTCCGCCGCTTTCTCACGGCTCTGGCGTCCTGGGACCCTTTGGCCCTCACCCGCCCAGTCATTCACGGGACAGCGCCGGCCGAGTGTGGGCTGTGTGCCTGCCGTGCTGCAGGCTGGGGGCTCGAGAGGATGAACCCGAGGAGCCCCCCGGCAGAGCGGGGACAGTGGAGCAGGGCAGGGGGCTCACAGTGGGCGCCCCGCAGGCTGCCGGGTGGTGCCTGGGAGCAGAGCCGAGGGTCAGCCACGCTCTCGGGGCTGAGAGCCGGCCGCGTGGCCTCTTGGCTTCTTACCTGTCGTTTAAGCCACGACATACCTTTGTCTGAGCCCAGGTCTTTCTGGCTCTCGGCCTTCTCTTTCCTCGGCTCCCGTGCCCCCGGGCTCTCGGTGTCGGGGGGAAGGGGGGCTTCCCACTCTGGCACAGAGAGGTCGGTGCGTCTGTGGCCCGGTGGCCTGGGCCGAAGGCGGACGGGCAGTTGTTTCTGACCCTGTTCCTCTTGGCGTCTGTCCTTAAGTGCAGATTGGTCAAGGTTAGGATCCCCGAGGCTCCCACGGGCCGCGGTTGTGTTGGTCTAGACAACGGGCATTTGTTGAGCGCCTACTGTGTGCTAGAAGCTGCGGCGAGGGCCTGGGCTCACAGCGGTGGGCAGGCCGCTGGGACCCTGACGCTGGAGGGGAGATGCCGGCGCTCACCGGCGTGGAGAAGCTGGACGTGCCAGGGCTGTGGAGACGCGGGGGGCGAGGCGAGGGTATGGAGGGTGCGGGGAGGGTGTCTGTGTACTATCTCGGGCGGTTACCTCTTGGCGTCTGTCCTTAAGTGCAGATTGGTCAAGGTTAGGATCCCCGAGGCTCCCACGGGCCGCGGTTGTGTTGGTCTAGACAACGGGCATTTGTTGAGCGCCTACTGTGTGCTAGAAGCTGCGGCGAGGGCCTGGGCTCACAGCGGTGGGCAGGCCGCTGGGACCCTGACGCTGGAGGGGAGATGCCGGCGCTCACCGGCGTGGAGAAGCTGGACGTGCCAGGGCTGTGGAGACGCGGGGGGCGAGGCGAGGGTATGGAGGGTGCGGGGAGGGTGTCTGTGTACTATCTCGGGCGGTAGCACACGTACAGTTAGCGCCGGTTACAGAAGGGACTTCTCCCTGTGAGCCCTGCGAGAACAAGGAAAGCTGAACTGGAACTGGCCTCCAGGGGCCTCGGGAATTTATGCGGGAGGTGACACGCCCTCCTCTGCCCGCAGGCGCTGTCCGTCCAGTGACCGGGAGGCCCTCTCCTTGGAGCGGTTCGGTCTTCCCCGGGCCCTCCGGCGGGCGCCTCCCCCCCAGCGCTGCTTTCCTCTTGCTCTCCCGCTCTCTCCTGCCTCCCCAAGGCCCCGGCTGTGTCCTCGGAGGACCTGTCCCCCTCCTGTCTGCTCCTTCTTTAATTCCTGTGCTTGTCTGCCTGTGCTCCTGGGCTCGTGGGGTGGCATCCCCACCCCCCCATCTCTCCCAGCCTGTAGGGGGGAGAGGCAGGGCAAGCAGGGGGTCAGAACGTCGTGAATCAGAGGCGGATGAGGGGTGAGGCAGGCGTGAGGCAGAGGAGGGGCCGTCCCTCCTCCCAGAGGCCGTGCTCAGGGGAGGCTTGCTGGCAAGGTAAGCGCTGTCGGGCGTTGGCAGCTTCCAAGGTATTTCGCGTAGATTTTATCGCTCGACATGCTGGTCATCGTTTTCCATCGGAAGGTGCTTCTTTAAGTCAAAAGACCCAGGATACGCTCCGTTTAAAAGCAGGGCTACCTGTGCCTCGCAGGACGTAACCTTCAGCCTGTTCTTGCTATTGCCTCAAAAGATTTCGAACAGAGAAAATCGAGTGTGTCAGAGAGAGAAAGAAATTCCGTGTATTCCCCGGTCTCCAACCGTAACTTTCCTTTTGCTTCCTCGTGCAGGAACTCATCATACATTCCCCCGATTTCGAAGCCGCCAAGTTCTGGGTTGGGAACATGGGAAAGACGGCTACGCACGCGGTGGTGTTTGCTCAGCTGTACACGCCGGGGGGCCGGTGCCACGGGCTGCACCCCTTCGTCGTGCAGGTAGGGGCAGGTTTTACCCAGGGGGTGTCTGGCCAGTCTGGAGACATTTTCATCACAGCTGGGAACAGGGTGCTTCTGGCATCTGGGGTGCAGACCAAGCGTGCCTTAAACACCCTGTAGGACACACGACAGCCCCGCTGCCAACCCCCGCCAGAAGCCTGATCAGCCCCAAATGTCAGTGTGCTGCCGCTGGGAAACCCTGAGCCCGGGATCATCTGGGGGAGAATCTCCATCCTCCTGGGGGCCACACTGGCATGGTGGGACACCTGTCCCCACCCCCCACCCCCAGGCTCTGGCAGCCGGTCTCAGGGGCTCCAGGAGTTCCGACGTGAAGTCTGACTTGGGGGCTTTCATGTAGCCCCTTCCTGGGTCACAAACAGAGCTCTGGCCATCGGGGGTGCCTGGGATGGCCGGCCTGTTTCCCGCTGCCAAGGGCGGCTGCAGTGTCCCTGGACTTGGAGCTCTGGGAGGTTCTCCAGGGCCTTTCTATCTGGGCTGACTGGTTACTGAATGACACCCTGCTTCCCCCACCCCCAGACCCATTCTGGCATTTTTTATCCTCAAAGACTTTTCTGATGGGGGCGGCGCTCTCATGGGAGAAGAACATCATCATTTTTTTTTAAATTGAGCTGAAATTCGTGTAACATGCAATTAACCATTGTATTTATTTTTAAATTAAATTAAATTATTTTCTTGGCCTCGCTGTGTGGCTTGCGGGATCTTAGTTCCCCGACCAGGGGTTGAACCTGGGCCCACGGCAGTGAAAGCGCAGAGTCTGAACCACTGGCCCACCAGGGAATTACCAAAATTAACCATTTCAGAGTGAACGATATAGTGGCATTTAGGGAATTCACGATGTTGTATCTCTCCAGCTTCAGAGCGTTTCCTTTCTAGAAGAAACCCCGCACTCATTCAGCACTGCCTCCCTGCCACCCTGTCCAGCTCTGGCACCCAGTGGTCTGCTTTCTGTCTCTATGCGTCTGCCTCTTCTGGATGTTTCACATAAAACGCATCATGCGCTATGTGACCTTTTGTGTCTGACTTCTTTCTCTTCACGTGTTTTTGAAGTTCACCCACGTTGCAGCCTGTCCCAGAACCCCCTTCCTTTCTAAGCCTGAATGATCCATTATGCGGATGGTCCACAGTTTGTGTATGCATTCGTCCTGTGATGGATGTTGGGTGGTTTCACCTTTTGGCTGTTGGGGGTAATGTCACTGCCAACATTCATGAGCAGTGTCTGTTGGGACACCAGTCTTCAGTTCTTTGGGGTATGTACCTGGGAGTGGAATTGCTGGGTCGTATGGTCATTCTGTGTTAAATTTTTTGTAGAATCCCCTACTAGTTTCCACCATCTTACATCCCCACCTGCAATGCCGAGGGCTCCAGTTTCTTCACATCCTCACCGACACTTGTGATTTTCCTTTTTTTCCCCCATAACCACCCTAGTGGGTATGAAGCAGTATCTGGTTGTGATTTTGATTTGCATTTTCTTAATAACCAACGATGTGGAACATATTTTCCTGTGCCATTTGCTTATCTTCTTTGTCAAAATGTCTATTCAAATCCTTTGCCCCGTGGAACCAAGCAGGGAATGAGAAAGCAAAGGCTGTTTGCTCAGAGCTGGCTGAGCCGGGGGTCAGCCTTCGTCATTGTGATTGGCAGAGACCCAGAGGCAGGCAGAGGCGTGGGTGAGCTTCCCAGTGGAGAAAAGGGGGCTCAGGGTGCCTGATGGGGCTGGGGGGCTCTAGAAGCGGGGGCATTCCTTGTGACTGGTCAGGGGGCAGGCGGGGCCTTCTGGGGTTGGTCCTGAGTTGGAAGCAGGACAACGATGAGGGAGGCCGTCAGTATTGATCGAGTCCTGGCCGATTGTCCAGGGGTGGCTGTTTGGCTTCCTGGCTCGTCACTGGAGACAGCAGTCTGCCCTCCTGCATGTCCGACTCCCAGCAGGCTGGCTCCCGGGGCTGGCGGCTGCGGGCCGAGGGTCAGAGCGCTGCTTTCACACGTGGTCTGGTCATCGTCCAGTTGTATGTTCAGACTCTCAGTTCATTTCTTAATCGGATTGTTTGTGATTTTAGGTGAGTCACAAGGGTTCTTTATATATTCTGCATACTAAGCCTTATCAGATGGATGGTGTGCAAATATCTCCTCCTGTTCTGAAATTATCTTCACTTTCCCGATAACGTCCTCTGTGCACAAGGGCTTGAATTTTGACGACGTCCAGTCGACCCATTTCCCTTTGGTGCTCATGTCCTTCTTGTTTTTCAGTTTGCAAGGAACCCCTGCAGACCAGGTGTATTTTTTGATACCTAAGGCAACCATACACTGTTTCTGGAGTATAGATTTGTACCCGAAGTGAACTTCTTATGGAAATTGGACTTGAATGCAACGTCTTTCAGTGTCTCTGGTTCTTCGACTGTAGAGCCACGGTGTTCTGGATTCTGTTACACGTTGTGCTTTAAGCACTCAGTAGGATGTTGCAGCCCTTCATCTGGCATATCCTCTCTGTGGACTTAGTGCATATCCAGTGCAGGCTCGAGGTCAGCATGAATCGTGTCCTCGTGGAGTTTACCGTCTACTCAGAAAGAGAGGTTGAAATAAGTCATCACAGAACTATTTAATTAGAATGTGATATGTGCCATAGGTCATTAGCTGATAAGTGGAGGGGTATAATTTTTTTTATTGGAAAATGCAACAGGATTAGTTTAATACAGTGTAGTGGCTTACACTATTTAGGTACCAATACTTCTTTTTCTTTAATTAAAAAAGTTTTGTGTTTTTTTTTTTTTTATTGAGGTATACTTGATTTACAACGTTATATTAGTTTCAGGTGTACAATACAGTGATTCAAAATTTTTATAGATTTTACTCCATTTACAGTTATTATAGAATATTGGCTATATTCCCTGTGTTATACGACGTATCCTTGTAGCTTATTTACTTTATACGCAGCAGTGTGTGAAGGGCATAATTTTTTGCAGGTTTGTTATATCAGGTGGACCGTCTCCAAATATTGTGGGAAATGTTATATGTAAATTGATACAATTAAATACTTTTGAGAAGAGGACACCGTTAACTTAATTCTGGTCTTGACTTTAGTGAGCGTCCGGGAGGTTAACATGAAGTTTGTAAGGACCCTGTTATCATTTCTTTCTAGATGAACTGAAAACCGGCATTAGCAGTATTTTTCTGTTGGATTACTTGAAACTCCCTAACTGTTTTTTATATCTCTTCTCCTCTCCATCTTTTTTTTTAAACTATTTTTTTCTATTTCATAAGGATTTCAAGAGTTTTTATCTGACTCTTTACTGAGCCTTATTGTTTGTCTCTAGCCTTCAATTTTATTTTATCAGTATTATAAAGTTCAACTAAATTAGCTAACTGTTCCACTGAAATAAAGAAAAACTAGCAATTCCTACAAATAGCTAAACGTCTAATAGTACAAATTCAGTAGTTGTTCAACACGGATTTTTTTTTCAGCCTTCGTGCCGTTGGCATTCGGGGCTGGATAATTCCATGCTGCGGGACCACCCTGTGCACTGTAGCATTACTGGCCTCTACCCACCAGATGCCTATAGTACCCGCCACTTATGACAACCAAAAATATCAGCAGACATCGGCAAATGACACCGGGAGGGGAGGGTGGCGCGATCACGCCTGGTAGGAATCACTAAAAGTCTTGGAGAACGAAACTCCACACTGTCCGCTTAGAGCGCACGAAGTGAGGACCAGTCAGCTAGCTGTCTCGGTGTGTGTTAGTAAGTATATTTATTGGAAACTCATTTGGGGGAGCAGAGATTTACAAAAATAATCCACAGCAAGTATGTGCCCAGCCGTTCTGTCATTTCATTAAAAGCCAGCGGAAAGTCCTCCGTCTAAAATGTGACTGGGAAATGCCTGGCACCCTCCAGGCAGTACGTACTAATCAGCTCCTCCGTCAGTGTCCTGGGGCCACCGTAACCAAACAAAGCATCGCAGACTGGGGGCCTGAAAGCACGGAAACATACAACTCATTTGGGGGAGCAGAGATTTACAAAAATAATCCACAGCAAGTATGAGCCGTTCTGTCATTTCATTAAAAGCCAGTGGAAAGTCCTCCGTCTAAAATGTGACTGGGAAATGCCTGGCATCCTCCAGGCAGTACGTACTAATCAGCTCCTCCGTCAGTGTCCTGGGGCCACTGTAACCAAACAAAGCATCGCAGACTGGGGGCCTGAAAGCACGGAAATGTACTCTCCACAGTCTGGAGGCCAGAGGTCTGAAATCAAGGTGTCAGAAAGGCCACACTCCCCCCGGAGGCTCCATGGGAGGGTCCTTCCTGTCTCTTCCGGCTTCTGGTGACCCCAGGGTTCCTGGGCTGAGGCCGCTTCCCTCCCGTCTCGGCTTCTGTCTGCACGTGGCCCCCCTCTCTCCATGCCCTCTCCTCCCCTGACTCTTGGAGGACAGCGGTCATTGGATTCAGGGCCCACCCAGGTAACCCAGAGTGACCTCACCTCCAGATCCTCAATTATATCTGCAAGGACCCTGTCTCCCAACAAGGTCACGTGTTTGGAGGACACTTTAACCCACGGCAGCTACACGGAGGTGGCCTGTGGCTCGGTCACTGGGGGTTGCGAACATTTTCATCTTGATTTTCGTGTGGTCGTAAGAGTTGCCATCTGTGGTCTGTGCAGATCCGGGACCCGAAGACCCTTCTTCCCATGCCGGGGGTGATGGTTGGTGACATCGGAAAGAAGCTTGGACAGAACGGCCTGGACAACGGGTGAGCGCGCACCTTGTACTTGACGGTCACTCCTCCAGGGGTCGTTCCTCAAGGCTGCCTGCGCAGTACGTCCTACCTGTGAGCCCACCGGGTCCCTCGGTGCTGTCCCCGTACCCTCCCAGACTCCTGCGGGATACGCCTCACCTCTGCACTTGAGATCGTGTTGCAAAGGGCCGGCTCCTGCTTCTGCTCCAACCTCAGGAGACATAAGTGGCCCCAAGGGCAGAGCACACAAACTTCTCCCTGGCAGGTGGCCGCTCCAGCTCTCAGGCCAGGCTCAGGCCGGACGCCCGTATCCCATGGGGCCTCAGCGTGTGACCCAGGCCTGCTCCCCGTCCTGGAGCTCAGGCACCCACCAGGTGTCCACGCTGGTTCTGGGGATAGAGCCAGGTTCCGGGTCGCGGGGGCAGAGTGGTCTGAGACGAGACATGGGCTTGGGGAGCTGGAGCGGGGGGCGGGTGGACAGGGGAGCCACGTCAGGAAGGGCCTTGGAGTCTCCCTGAGGGATTCCCGGGCTCATTCATGGCGTGAGTCTTGGAATCAGACAGATCTGGGTTCAAATCCTGGGTCCACCTCTGCCTCTTTGTGTTATCGTGACCAGCTTTCTTGGCCGTCTCCTTGTCTGTAAGGTGGGCATGATGTCCCCAAGCCGGGCCCTCGCGTAGCGCTGCCTGGGGGGGCCGGGCGTGGTCTTACTGACCTTTGCTACCCGTCAGTACTCCCCTCACCTGCGCCTGCGGGCGGGACTCACGTGCCGTCTCCCGGAAAGCCTGGCTGAGATGCTTTGTGCCCCTCTGTTTTCCTGAGATGCTGTCCACCTTGGGGGGAAGCACAGCCGGGTGTTCCTTCGTCGTGTACCTCACACTGCGTCTCGGGAACGTTTGCATACCTGCCGCTTCGCCGGGGGGCAGAGAACAGAGGAGCCCACCTCGCCATAGTTTGAGCCTGCTGGTTATCCTGACCCCGGTCATTCTGAGTGTAAATCAGGAGGCAGCTCATCTCCGAGACAGAAGCTGGGCCAGGTGGTCTCCCACCACCCTAAGCGTGGAGAAACCTCCTTTCAGCCGCCCCCCCTCCCCAGAGGTAGGGGAGCTGGGGGCACGGAGAGCGTCTCAAACCTCTGCTTGGACCCTCAGAACAGGTGGGGCCCCAGCCTGTACCAGAGAGGGCTGGAGAACCATCGATTTTCACTCTGTGTAGCTGGAAGAGAAAACGGAAGGATGTTGCTAAAAAGTGAAACCAGAAACACACACACACACACACACACACACACACACACACACACACACACACACACACACACACAGCCCTTCTAACCTATACCTGTCTAGGGCTTTGAGTGCCTCTCTCGCTGGCCTGTGAAAAGAGCCTGTTAATGAACGCTGGAGCCTGGGGTGGGGGGAGGAGGGTGTCAGTTCCCTTCCATCACTGCTTTGTGCGGGTGCGTGGGGCCCCCCCGGCAGGGACGGGTCATGTGGCCTGTGGTCCTTGGGGCAGGGGAAGCTCTGCAGCCCTCAGAGCGAGGCCGCCACGCGGCTTGGCGTGTTCGAGAAGATGGACCCGATCTGGCCGAGGCGAGGCAGCATCAAGGAGGACCATGCGGGAGGTGGAGGTGGAAGGCCTCGTCTTGCTCTGGAGCGTGAGCGTCCTTTTATTAGATCCACGCGTCCCATCGTGGGACCCGGAAAATGCGTGCATGGTGACTCCATCTGTGGAAGGGTCTGTGCTCACACGTAAGGCCGGGCAGGTGTATCTCCAGGCGCCTGGTGGTGGGATATGACCCTCCAGCTGTGGACAAGTGCTGCCGGGTCACTGCTGCCCAAGGAAGGCCTTGGGCGAGGTCACAGATCTCCAGTCCCCGTTCATTTGGTTTTACACGTTAGAATCTTCCACGCTGTTTTGGGGCATCCGTGAAACATTCTGCCCATGGTTCTCCCAAATCAAGTCCCGGTTTGGAGACGGAGTATTTGTTTCGTATTGCGATGGTCCCAGGGAGTCACACCAACGTAGCAAAGGGCCTCCTAAATAAACCTGTCACGTCAGAGGAGCAAAGCTCTCCCGAGACCCAGCAGTGCCAGCCCGGGTGCCGCCAGGGGGCAGCGTGGTGACCACCCGGAAGCCGGCTCAGAGCGGCCCCCCCAAACCGGAGTCGCCGTTCCCACGGGGCCACTTGGAGGCCGGCAGACAGGACGTGGGAGCAGCCGTACCCGGTCCCTGAGCCTGTGAAGGTTCAGTGGCGCCTGGGGTCCCTCGGCCCCCGGGCTGGGGCCGGGATCGGGATGTGGGCCAGGGGCGGTGACGCGGGCAGTGCCCGCCCCGCCAGCAACGCAGCCGTCGCCGCCGGCTTCGGCGCGCACGCCCAGCAGAGGGCGCGCGGGTCTGAATCCCGGGCTTTCCTTGCTTGCCTGCTGCCTGCAGAGCAGTGTCGCCACTGAGTGATTTTTGTCCGAGATCTTCTATGTTGAAAAAGCGGTTAACAGTTCATAGGTGGGTCACAAGAATCTGCGAGTCTGCGGGAAGCCTGTCTAGAAATCAGAGGCAGACGTAAATTGCACGGATTACCTTTAGCCAAATAACTCTAAAGGCAAATCAGTGACGATCCCTCAAGGGAGCTGTTGCGCCTCCCCTCCAAGGTGGGCTGCAGGGCCCCCTCACGCCTGCTCGGAGGCGAGGCGGGGAGGCATCTCCAGAGCTGCCGGGAGGACGTCCCCTGAGGCTCTGGGGCCCGGCTGGGGCTGGGGCGGCAGCGAGAGGCCCCAGGAGCACCGAGGTCCCTGGCAAGGGTGGCGGGAGGCCCAGGAGGAAGGGGGCGCGGGGCCTGCCGCCCGCAAGCTCCCCCGCCCCGCCGTATGCTCGCAGCGTCGTGTCGCACACCCCCTGGCACGCACGCCCCACGTCAGACACAGCCTATGCGGCCCCCCGCCCCCTGCCCTCCGGGGACACTGGGGATTCTGACCAGGCTGGCCAGCATCGACTGTTTCTGGAACAGCCTCCGCCACAGGGCAGCGCTCAAAGGAGAATGTGTAAAATTTTGATTTCAGTGAAACTCCAGCGACTATAAACATATATTCAGCCTTGTTCCATCCGTGTGTGGCAGGGAAGGGTGAAGATTTTCCGCTCCTTAAAAAGGCCGCTCGGGGGCTTCCCTGGTGGCGCAGCGGTTGAGAGTCCGCCTGCCGATGCAGGGGACGCGGGTTCGCGCCCCGGTCCGGGAAGATCCCACGTGCCGCGGAGC
>NC_041220.1:142572724-142577647 GCF_002837175.3 Physeter macrocephalus | reverse complement strand
TCCGGAGCCCGTGCTCCGCCACGGGAGAGGCCACGGCAGTGAGAGGCCCGCGTACCGCAAAAAAAAAAAAAAAAAAAAAAAGGCGCTCAGTTGACAGCATCAGACTTGGAAAAGCGTTCCCCGCCTTTCAGGTGACGAGCTGGACCACAGCAGGGACACCGGCACTGAGGCCGGGCGTTCTTGCGACGTGGGTGTCTGAACCCCCCAAAGGCTGCCGGGGCCAGTCGGAGCCGCCCCACGAAGGTCCTGACGGGTGGCTTCCTCCGGGCAGTGCCTTCGGATGCTTGGGCCGGGCCCGCGTTTCACACGCCGGAGGGAGACCCTGGCCTGGATGCTGGTGGGGGCCTGGTGGCCTCGCGTGCAGGAATCCTAGTCGCTTCCGAAGGAATTTGGGAGGGGCCCCTGCAGCCGCCCCGCGCCCAGCCCCGGGTCTCAGCTCTTCCCCAGGTGCGCTGGCTGTGTCCCCCCCCTCAAGGCTGCCCCGGGACTCGGGGTTCTGGGGAGGTGCGCCAGCGCCCCAAGGACGATGTCTCGCCGCTGTTGATTTACCCCCCCGGCACTTACTACGTGTCCGCTAGGTGCCAGGCATGTGGCCCCCTTATAACAGGGTCACCGACTGCCACCGAGAAGCAAGTGGCTGAGTGGGCGACGCGGCCAGGACCGCCGTCTAATGGTGCTGTGGGAGCCCTGGGTGCTCACCTCGGGGCAGGCATCTTGGAGGAGGTGGCGGCGCTCTGAGGGCCCTGGGCCCAGAGGCCGGGAGAGGGCCCGGCCGGCTTGACGGCCACAGGCAGATGTGACCCGGCTGCGGGCTGCGGGCCACGAGGAGGCCGGTGCCGTTGCAGCAGCTGACAGGGGTCCCGCTGGAGGGCTTACCACGTTTTCCTGCGGGTTTAGATTCTGTTGGTCCCAGGGACCCGAGCTTCTCGTGCCGGGTGTGACCATTCCGAGCTGAAGTTTAGAGAGGCCTCTGCTCCCGTGTGTGGGACAGGGGGACGAGGCGGGCTCTGGAAAGAGCCAACCGGGAGACTGTTGCAGGAAATGGGACAAGAAGACCCATCAGACCATCAAGACACAGCTCAGGGTGGGGGTAAGCACCGTGGCTCGGGACGGGGCCTGGGGAGCCACGCAGCCTGGGATCCAAGGAGGAGCTGCCCCCCTTCTCCGCAGGGCGCTGCTGTTCTTCCCAGAGCTGATTCCTGTGCTTCAGTAAGAGGACGTTCCGTGTGACATCGAAACTGCTTAGAAATCAGATAAGGCACTGTGGGAACTACTGATATTTTAAGATGGCGTGGGGTTTTTTGCACAGTGTCCGTACCACCCGTTACTTCGCATAACCTTGTTCCCTGCACTACCGTGAGATAGATTTTCCTTCCTGACAACCACAGAAAATACCTTCGATTACTGACACACGCGTGATCGCCAGGGACGCGTGTGCACGTGTGTTCTCAGCTGCTCAGGGGAGCTGACTCGCCTGCCTCTGGAGCCCTCATGGGATGGTGCGGTTCTCCTGTTTGACTCGGGACGTTTAAAACCTCAGTTTGCTGACTTCGTCGCTCCGTGTGTGGACTCTGGTGTGGGATTCAAGTGTGAGAACAGGAGATTCTCATCTTTACGGGTACGGTCCCGCCTCTTCTGCTGAATGACCGGTCCCGGGTGTTCTGGCCGCAGCGAGCGAGGACGTTTCCTCCCAGCGTGTAGTGTAGCGGGAGCCCGCGTGCAGCCCTGAGGCCCGAGCGCGGGGGGTCGGGGGGTGGGGGGCTCGCCTCCATCATTACCAACAGACGGCCGCTTTATCTCACGCAGAGCCCGTCACTCACACCACCTTTTGCTCACGCCTGCTTTTTTGGATAGAAAAATTGGTTGAAATGTCCTGTCTACTGGTGCCTTCTCTCTCCTGCGTTTTTGTTTTGTTTTGTTTTGTGTTGTGTTTTTTGTTTCTGGTCTTTTGGGGATTATGTCACCTTTTGAGCTGTCCTATGCTTTTATTTGACTGAGTTTCAGGAGGAAGAGGAGATAAGCCCCGGGGGCCGACCCCAGTTTAACCAGAAGTGCTGTGTCTCCGCACAGATTTGCCATGTTCCACAAGGTCAGGATTCCTCGCCAGGACCTGCTGAACCGCTCAGGAGATCTCACCCCCGAGGGCACCTACGTCACCCATGTTAAGGTACAGCTGCCTCCAGGCCCACAGGACACCCACCCCCTGTGCTCAGAGGGGGAGAGTGACCACAGGAGCCCGTGGCCCGTGCAGACCTGTCTGGCATCAGGTCCCAGTGCCGCCAGCAGGGGAGGGAGTGCTTGGGTCGGCCATACCCCCCGGGGCCCCCGCACGATGAGCTCCCCCCACCCCGCCCCTGCCAGCCCCCCGGCATTTCAGTTAGGGAGGTTGCCCCCGCCAGTGCTGTTTCCCACCAGGGGCTTAAGAGCGAAGGGTCGCCTGGTGGGCTGTGCGCCAACGGGGGTGACCATGCCCCTGAGTTCATCGAGTGTAGACATGCGGTGGCACGGCCCCGGGCGCTTTCCAGACGTGGCCAGTCAGGGTAGCTGAGCCCTCCCGGTCCTGAACCCACAGCCGGCATGACGCGTCCCGGGAGCACGCGTGCGTGAGAGAACCCCGCCTGACTCTGAGCTTCGGCTGCTTGGAGCCGAGAGAACGGGGCTTCAGCGAGGGTGACAGGTACCTTCGGATGACGAGAGAAGCTAGAGGTGACACAGGAAGCCGTTCAAGAATGGAAACGGCGATATAGAAAAGGAATGGCAAGTACGAAAGTAAGTCAGTGAGAGAACCCAACAGGTGGGGTACACGCAGCGGGAGAGTGAATTAGCGGTTGGCAATCAGAGTGAGGGAGGCGGCAGGAAAGGACGGAGAGAACCACGGAGGCAGTGTTTTGCAGAAACGAGGACGATAAATGTCTCTAAAGTAAAGAAGGAAGAAAACCTTGACGGAGGGGCCCATACAGGGGGAGTCAGGATCTCCCGTCCCACGCTCACTGGAGAGAAATGTCAGAACCTCGTAGAGAAGACGCTGAGGTCTTCCAGAGAGAGGATATGCTGAGCCACCTCCCACGGAATAAAACCCCCTTTAGTGTCAGAGTTCTCCGGCACGACGCCGAACGCAAGAAGTCAGCGAGATGACGTTTCAAACCATTGAGGGAAAACAGCTGTAAACACGCTTCTTCTAAATCCAACTGGACTGTCATTCGTGCATGAGAACGTAATAAATAGTCTCGGCCAGAGGCTTGAAACGTTGCCATACAAATACCAGAGTGGACACGATTTTGGAAGAAAAGTCCGAGTAGTAACATAAGTGAACCCAGGAGAAGCAGCAGGGGGTAAGGGAGGTGCACGTGATCAGATAATTTGGTGAGGCTTACGGGCGGATGTACCCAAACGCCACCGACGGCCCTTAAGGCACAAGCCACCGTTGGAAACAGCGATAAGTGCATCGTGATTTACAGCACATTAAAAATAGACGCACACAGGCAGTTAACCCAGTTTCAAAGATCACAACGGACAGCAGCTGACCATCACACCCCTTAGAATGGCGGTTTGATGGGCCGGGAGGAATCCCAGGCGGCGGGTGGCGGTGGGGGAGCCTGTTTCACAAACGACATGTCGGTGCCAGCCGTGCCCTCTGCTCTCGGCTCCTGCCTGGCTCTCAGCACGGCTCTCCGGTCCTCGGTGGGATTGGGAGCAGGGCTCCGTACTTCCGGGTGGCCGTTTGCAGTCCTCTGCAGATGGTGCGTCTGCCCGGGGCCCCGTCCTCCGTGCCTCCCCGCAGCACCCCGTGATGGGGACGCCGGCCCCCGTGCAGCTTGGCCTCCTGGGCCCAGGGGCCTGTGTCTGGGGCGCCCTGGGGGCAGGGCCTGGAAGTGTTGAGTGAATAAAGGAGCGCCCCTCCACGTCTGTGCCCGCCCCCACGGCAGCTTGCGGGTCCCAGGTCCGCCCTCGCCTGCTTTCCTCCTGCAGGACTCCAGGCAGCACTTCAGCGAGTCCCTGGGTAGCCTGTCCTCCGGCCGGGTCGCCATCGCGGGCATGTCCGTCGTGAACCTAAAGCTGGCCGTGTCCATAGCTCTGCGTTTCTCAGCCACCAGGCGTCAGTTTGGACCAACAGACCAGGAGGAAGTACCGGTGCTGGAGTATCCGATGCAGGTACAGCTTCCGCAGGCCTGAGTTCACTTTCCTTCTGCTCCGCGTGCAGACATACCTTCTCTCTTAGGTCGCTGCCCCTGGGTTACTGGTTGCTGATCAGGCCTCTTCAGGAGTTAACAGAGGGAGTGACAGACGCTCACAGGGAAGGAGTGCGGCGTCTGGGGCCGCACGTGGTCTCGATAAATGGTCTTTAGTTGAAAAGGCGTGTGTACGACCAGCAGGAGGCGCTCTGGTGAGGCCGAGGGAGCAGGCGGGCAGGTTTCTCCCACCTGCAGGGCGCTGCACGTCCAGGCCGCGCTCCAACGCACTCGGCCCATCCCTGGGAAGTGACCCCGGGCCACAGCGGCTGAGTGTGCAGCACTGCCCGTGGTGACGTCCTGTAGCGGAGGGGATGCTCGCCTTCCGGGCCCTCCGAGATGAGGCAGCCCTCGGTGGCAAAGGTGCAGCTCAGGCTGGGCATCACCTGGGCGCCGGGCCGGGGCAGGGGATGCATTTTATCACAGCGAGCCCCCAGCCGTGCCCCTGCGCCCCCAGCCCTTCCGTGCACACCGTGCAGCTGCCCTGCACACCAGGTGGGCTGGTGGTTATCCCCGGGTTCCAGGTGGGTCCCCGAGGAGCGAGTCGGCGGCTCCTGCCAGAGTCGGCAGCTAAATCGGACCCAGGCCTTGGCCAGTTAGGCACGAGCAAAGGTGTATCTGAGCGAAAGTTTCAGGAAATTGTAACTGAATCGAAGTTGGTTTTTTTTGCGGTACGCGGGCCTCTCACTGCTGT
>NC_041220.1:142543497-142572609 GCF_002837175.3 Physeter macrocephalus | reverse complement strand
CCTCCCGGACCGGGGCACGAACCCGCGTCCCCTGCATCGGCAGGCGGACTCCCAACCACTGCGCCACCAGGGAAGCCAAAGTTGTTTCTTTTAACACTGCTTTTACTACGGCCGTGAACCTGTTTTAATACCAAATGAACAAGTAAGGAAAAGCCCAGTGCCTGGTTCATGCCTGGCTGGCACACAGTGTCCACCACACCACTGACCCCGTGGCCTTGGTGAGGTCACGGCACGTCCGACTGCCTGGGCATCAGGCCTGGCTCAGCGGGCACGAGAGCCCACCTGAGCCACGTGCTTGGGCTCCTGACCCCAGGCCCACCCCCTCCCTGCTGTGTGTCCTTGGGCAAGCCGCTGAACCTCTCTGTGCTCTAGTTTTCTCCTTTGTAAGTTGGGACTGGTGATAACACCTCTCTGTGAGTGGCTGTAAGGATTAAATACGTTAGTGCACGAGAAGCAGTTGGCACCGTGACCGCACCCAGGAAACGGCAGGTGACCGTGGTGCTGCCGATGGGGGCACCTGTCTCCCAGGTCCTTTCAGGCTCCGCCCCCTCCATCCACGCAACAGCGGATGTGCGCTGGTGAAAGAGACACCCTCCCTCGGCTCTCCGTGAGCCTGTTTCCCCGTCTGGCTCGGCGGGGGCGGGGG
Source organism: Physeter macrocephalus (assembly GCF_002837175.3). Lineage (NCBI taxonomy): Eukaryota > Metazoa > Chordata > Mammalia > Artiodactyla > Physeteridae > Physeter > Physeter macrocephalus. The sequence goes on along the minus strand of NC_041220.1, from coordinate 142,571,963 downwards.
GTGGTCGCTTCATTCCCCGTAGGCTCCCAAAGCACAGGCATCGCGGGTGGGCCCCGCGCTCGGGCACGGCCGCCTGGCTTTCTTAGTTCTCTTGTAGATCAGCATTTGCTCTGGCTCAGGGGTCACGTGGATGGGAGAGCGGTGAGGGGGCCGTGCAAGGTGGTGCACGCGGCACAGATTCTCCCCGAGTGGGGTCGTCAGGGTGGTGCGGGAGACCCGGCCGCACTGGAAGAGCGTCGGGGGGCAGGCGTCACGGGGTGGCTCCGGGAGACGTGCAGGACCTTCTGCAACAAGTGGGGACAGTGGGCAGCGGGTTCCTGGCGCTCCAGCCCTGTCGCCCACCCCGGAAGGCAGGCGGGCCCTGGGGGCACTTGGAGGTCTCCAGACAGGGATTTGTCTGTTTCAGCAATGGCGCTTACTTCCGTACCTGGCCGCGGCCTATGCCTTGGACCACTTTTCCAAATCGCTCTTCCTGGATCTGGTGGAGCTTCAGCAAGGCCTTCTGCGGAAAGACCGGAGCGCCAGGCAGGTGAGGGTCTCCGCTTTTCTCCACGGCGTTTATCATCCTTTAAATTTCACTGGGGTTGGACAGCACAGATTCAGCCTTTCTTTCAAAACAACCTCGGTGCGTGGGTTCGCGGGGATGAAGGCTCCTTCCGACCTGACCCCTGGGCTGTGTCCTCTCGGAGCCCTCGCTGCGATGGGAACGTGTCAGGCACGTGTCCACATTCCCGATTCTCAGGGATGTGCTGACACGCCTCCTGGTTCCCGTCTGTGAGTTCAGCTGCTGTGTTCTCCTCTTGAGAACACGATGGTTTTGCAAAATCCACATTACCGGCCCCTCTGTCTATTTCACGGGTTCTGATCCCTTTGTAAACAACCCGACAAAGGTCTGAATCCAGCTGACTGGATTTGACTTGACAGGCGAGGCTTTGCTCCAGAAATGTACGTGCAAATCCACTGAGATCGGCCCCTTCGTAGAAAGGGGTCCTCCGCTACTTTCTCTGTGGACGGTTCACGTGTTGTTTTTCTCCCCCCTTATGCTGCCTCCTGGGCAGCGGTGAAACGTGAATCACACAGAGGGCGTCTGAAAACTGATTAGGAATGTTGCAGATCCGGGTTACATACCGCGCCCTGAAAAGCCTGTATCAAATTAGCACGTTTTGGAATATTCAGCGTAAACATCCAGGCATCAAGAGGTGGGGCGGGGGAGGCAGAGGGGCGGCGGGGGGGTTGCCGGCTGTGTGCACTGCTGAGCAGTCAGGCCGACCTGTGAGGACCGTGGCCCTGAAGACAGTTTCATCAGGAGCGCAGGGTTACGCGTGTTTTTTCTCCCAAGCGTGAGTCATTGAAACTTTTGCCAGCTGACAGTGGGGTTGTCCTGTTGAAAGTGTTTTGAAGTGTCACCGAGCTCTGTTCTTTCTGAAACTCAGTGCTTCAACCCAGGCACAGGTTAGAAAGTAGCCCTTCTCTGAAGTTGAAAATGCTGGTAAAACACTTCACGTTATTTAGCGGGTGTGTCTTTCTTGTAATTGTTTGCATTGAATATCGAGTCAATATCGAGTCGAGGCGAAAGAGTATTTACTAGACGTGGTGAGGCTGGGGATGCTGGCTGGGCCCTCCGCGCAGTGTGGACCGAGTGGCCATGTCTGTGCGGTCCTCCGGGGCCGCCTGCCACCCTCTCCCCTGGAGGCAGTGTCTCAGCACCGCCTCCCACCCCTTGGGTTTCTTCCTAGTCTCCGCTGCAAACTTCGCGTAAACTGAGTCATAACGTTATGTTCTTCTGCGATCAGCCTTCCCCGCTCCCCGGCACTCCGACGCCGTGTTTACCGGCTAGGCAGAGCCGTGGTCGTTTATTTTCACTGTCGTGAAGTTGTGTGACTGTACTGCAGGGTGTCCGTGCTTACTTGAATCCTGTTTTTTAAACTAAAATTGGGTTTCTTTCCTTTGTAGTTGTCGGGTACCTCGGATTAAGACTGGAGGGGACGTAAGCCTCTGAGGCTGTGCTTGAACTGACCCCTGACCTCTGGGGTCGGAGGCTTTTTTCACCTGTTCTCGTTGGCTTCTCTCTCCCAAGGCAGAGCTGGGACGCGAGATCCACGCCTTGGCGTCGGCCGGCAAGCCCCTGGCCTCGTGGACGGCCCAGCGCGGAATCCAGGAGTGCCGGGAGGCGTGCGGAGGACACGGCTATCTGGCCAGTAGGTTCTGGGGACACGTGGGCTGGTCTTCTGTCCCCGCCCGCACCATGTGGCTCACGGCCAGGGGTCGGCAAACGACAGCCTGCGGGCCAAAGGCTGTCTCTGTGGGTAAAGGTTTTTGTGAATAAAGATTTATTGGCCCCTGGTCACGCCCATTCGTTTACACACTTCCTGTGGCCGTGTTCCCGTTCCACCCGCCGAGCTGAGCCGTCTCAGCAAAGCCTAAAACATTTACTGGCTGGAACCTTCCAGAGCAAGTTTGCCAACCCCTGCCCTAGTCCAGTCCCTCGGCTTGCTGCCGCCTGATGTTCCTCGGTCGAAATCTGGGTGTCACGGAGCGGCGTGGAGACCGAAAACCAGAACACAGAGGAGCTTATCTGTTCATCTGAATTGGCACTTTTTAGTTAATGACTTTGGCAGTAAACTGGCACCAAGTTTTGTTCCGAAGAAAAATTCTGAAACTTAGAAAAAGAGAGTTTGCTTTTATTGACACTGGCAAGCTGTTCGGTCAGCTGGTGGATGGTGGAGAGAGGGGGCGGCCGACAGCCCGGCCCATCCCTGCCGGTCCCTGGCTTCCTAGCCGCAGGCAAGCCGCCCAGACTCACTGCTCCTCTGCTTTCTTCTCCATAAAATGGGACTAATGATAGGATAGCGCAACGGGGGTTTTTGCAACGAGTAAGTGAACTAACCCACGTGAAGGGTCTAGCACAGTGTCGGCATATGGCGTGTGCCCAGTCATTCTGGTCTATTATTATCATCATTATTATCGTGGTCATCATCGTTATTGCAGCTTACCTGCCTGACTCCCCATGTGCTAATCTTCAGTAACTGATTGGTTAAAGTCTGGTTACTCAAAGAAGGCAACAACAGAGCTGGCAGAGACCTTCTTGACAGTTTATTCCTCCGGAAGCCTTTTAGGAGCTTTTAGTAACTGGGATGTGTCCCAGTTACTCCTCGTGCGGGGGCAGCAGGCAGGGGGGGCCCTCCCCTCCCCCACACTCCGCGTTTACTGACGTGTGAGTAACCGTGAGGCTGCAGAAGTCACTCATCCATGTGTTTTGTCCTCTGTGCAATGCTCTTTGTAGTAGTTGTTTGTTGTTATAGCTCATATAGAGACGCTATAAATAGTTTAGAAGGAGGAACTTGAATCATGCAGCCCCGCAGACAACAAAAATGACTAAAGGAGGTGTCATCGCATAATACAAACGGGGCTGAAGCCAGTGAGGCCCAACTCAGCAGGGATAAATGTAAAGCCGTTTATCTAGATTTAAATATCAGTTGCAAATCGTTTCTCTGAGGGCACTCTTAGCCCTTCATGTTCAGTGGTCTAACTGTGGCATGGGCAGCAAGTCAGAGGAAGATGATCAGGGTGTCATAGGTGACCACAAGCCTCATGTATGCTGCAGAACATCTTACACTTTATAAAATCTGCAAAGGAATTGGGTTATTTCACTGGTAGGAAAGACAAGAGAAAAATGAGAGTTGTCTTCAGATATTTGAAATGTCTCGTGTCAAAAGAAGGGTTCCTTCAGTTGGAAAAGGAAGAAGGGCGCCCTCCCGCCGCTCAGGTCGTCAGCTCTGTCAGTGACCCCACTGGAGGGCGCTTTGCCAGGTGACCTGAGAGGCTCACGATAGGGACAGGGATGCTGATGCCAGCGGATGCTTCTCGAGCGCGGCACCGGGGCTTCACGGGGAGCCACCCGCTTCTCTTCCCGGGGACCTTGAGGGTGTCACCAGTATGTCCTTAAAGAGGGAGCAGCTGGATGGAGAGGACACACCGCGGGTCGGGGGTGGAGTTGGCTCTGGGAGCAGGGTGGGAAGTGCTTCATCCGGTCAAGCCGGGCCTCGGACCTCAGAGTCCCAGGTGGCAGTTGGGGGTTGGGGGGCACTTCTCACATGTGCACCCCCAGTGACGAGAACGCTGGGGCCTCCTTGCAGTGAACCGTCTGGGAGACCTCAGAGATGACAACGACCCGAACTGCACGTACGAAGGCGACAACAACGTCTTACTGCAGCAGACCAGCAACTACCTGCTTGGCCTGCTGGTGCGCCGGGACCAAGGTGAGGAGGCCGGCGCCCCTGCAGCCCAGTTGGGGGCAGGAAGGTGCGGTTCCCAGGCCCCCTTGAGTTAGCTCTTCTGTCAGGATGGACCCTGGGTTTGCAGGAAGGAAATGTGTGATCAATTGGGGATGGACCAGCTTCTGAAGTGATGGGCTGGGGCAGGTGGGGTCCTTCCGCCAGACATCCCCTGGGGTAGGAGGGGTCCCTGGCTCTCCCGAGTCACTGGCTGTGCTCCTAGGCGGTGCCCGCATCGAGAGCCCGCTGAAGACCGTGGACTTTCTGGAAGCCTATCCCAACATCCTTGGCCACAGGTTCGAGGGTTCCAGCCCTGAGGACTGCTTGGACTCCTCAGGTAAGTACACTCCCTCCGTGTCTCCAGGGTGCACTGTGCCCGGCAGAAGCTGGAACGGCAGCCCATCTGCCAGAGAGCAAGGGGTGCTGGGTCTGCTCCTGGCCCCCCACCGTCTTACAGTTGTGATTTTAACCGCAAAAACCGCTGTCAAGATGCTGTGTGTTCCACGGAACGCTGTTAGCAGAGAGCCTTTGGCGTGGCAGGAGGGCACCTGGCTTTACAGAGTGTTTGTGTCCCCTGGGGACGGGTCGCTGGGTCCTCCTGGTGAAGGAGCCACCCCCTCCCTTACGCGGAGGATGGAGAGCACGTGACACGTCGCCACACCAGCAGCTGCGGGCACTGGGCGTGCCGTCTCTGGGGGACCCCGCCGGGCTGCACCGCTGCTCACGTCTCCAGGAGAGGAGAGCACGGCTGCCCAGTGCACCCCAGTGCACCCCAGTCCACCCCAGTCCACCCCAGTGCGTGTCAGCGGCCGGAGCAGGCGTCAGACCCGGGCTGGGCTGACTTGCCAGCCGTCTCTCCTCCGTCTTCTTCATCACCGTCATCAGCCAGAAACGTTGCCGCTCGTAATTGCTTCGTCTCCCTCACCACACTTTGTTACAGCTTTTCCGGCAATCACTCACCTCCTTTATCTCCCTTTTTAAAGTGCTAAGAGGACGCAGGGACACACTTGAAGATCTCTTTCTGATGGCTACAGAGCTCCCCAAGTGTTGCTCCAGGAAGCCCCCAGAAATGCCCTAATCATTCTAAAAACATCAACCCCACCGGAATTTTTTCCCCCAATGCCGTCGCCCAGTGTAGAATCAGAACGTAAACACGTGGTCTGCCAGCTTCAGGATGTGTCTGCTATGCCTGCTGTGTCCCTTTCCCGCTCGCTGGGACTGTGGACGCGGAAGCTGTTTTGTGCACCGGCGTCAGGAAGCCCGCCAGGGCAGCGTCATCTGTTTTTCCCGTGGGTGCTCTAATTTCTCCTCGTTCCAGCAAAGCGAAAACATTTTCTGGAGCAAAGAACGCAAACAGAATTCATTTGACAACAGGGGCCTGGCATCCAACACTGACGATCTTCTCCACGCGGAGAAGGGAGCCCACGGCCGGCCGGCCGTCTCCAGGGCATTCGATCATCAAATCCCACATCTCGGGGCCAGCCTTTGTCTCAGCTGCATCTTTGGTAAAAAGTCCATAAATGACACGTGACCCTGGGGCTCTGTAGGGCTGGACACTCTAGACCTTTCCAGTGTCGAGCGAGGGCTGTCTGCAAGGCCAGGAGATTTTTCCTTCAGGGATTAAAAGGTTTATTTGGAGAGGGAGGGCCCGGGTGGGGCAGCTCTCTGTCTGGTGCCTCTGATTTATGTGCTGAGGGTGCGTGTGTGCTGAGGATGGGTTTAACAAATGGTCCTGAGTGCTGAGGAGCTACACGTCGCTTAATAACTAGGCCCAGTCCTTTCCTTTACTTGGCCTATCTGCAAAAATATTAAATAATGGGAGTTCAGCGTGTGGGCTGCTCTGACCGCCGTGTAGATACACAGGACCGCAGGCTCGTGGTTGAGTGCCCGGGGGGCGGGTCGGGGAGCCCCGGCGCCGAGAGGCCGTGCAGATGGGCACACCTCGGAGTGACTGACCGTAGTTATTGACCGGAGTGACAGTGGCCGCCCTGGGAGCGCGCCTGGGTGGGGGGAGCCGGCGTGGGGAGACAGGCAGCGCTCGGGGCCTTCGAGGGGCGCAGGGGAGCCCCGAGGAGGCCCCGCGTGGCAGCGCCTCAAAGGCCGTTGGTGACCCAGGAACCTGGGAAGGACTTGAGGACTGAAGTTGAAGCAGCATGCGTCTTGGGCCTTCAGCAAGCAGCCCCCCAGGCGAGAGCGTCACCGCCCACCTGTGCCAGTTTCCCCCAGTCTGTTCCCGATGACCCCGACGCGCTCTCCGAGTGGCCCGCCCGCCGCCCGCCCGTGACTGCACCTTTTGTGTGCTCGCTGGGGGCTCCGCCCTTCCGTGTGGACACAGAGCAGCGTGACCCACTTCCCCGTGAAAAATTAAGGGCTAAAGGTGGAAGTTCTAAAGAAAAACGTTCCAGCAACTCACGTATCAAGCTTGCTTCTCACTCGGAGCACAGAGCAAACTGTGAACTGGTTGCTGACGTCAGGCACGGCGGCTCCACGTGGTGCGGGACCCTCGGGGAGCCGGGTCACTTCTGCAGAGGGTCGCCTGCCCGGGCAGCGTCTGGGAACAGTCCGGAGGAGCCGCGGTTGCTGCGTCGTGGGATGATGGGGCCTCTGGCTGGGGTCAGGAACTAGCCTGAGCGGCTTCTGGCCTTGGCGGCTTCCTGGGGTTTTGTTGCCACGTAGATAAATCATGGAAAATCTGAGTCCCCGTGGCACCCACGTGTTACCGTCTTGGTGACGGTGCATCCGACAGGAAGAGTTTAGCCACAAAGGCCCTGGGACACACACGCGTCAGAGCGGGCCCCGTCGGCATCAGAGCTGGTTTCCAGCGTCCACCGGGCTTTTCAGGGATGTCCTGAAGGGCAGCGCCCTGGGCCACGAGTTTGTGGGCGTCCTGTGGCACAGGACTGGCTGTGAAAACAGCAGGAACGTGTCCTGGACCGAAGCTCACAGCCCCGGTGTGGGCGGGGCCGCACTCCCTCCGGGGGCCCCGGGGAGGCTCCCTCCGCGTCTCCGCAGCTCGTGGGGGCTGCAGGCGTCCCTGGGCTTGTGGCCGCGTCCCCCATCTCTGCCTCTGCCTTCGCACGGCCCCTCTTCTGTGTGTGCGCTTCTCCTTTCTCTCGTTGGATTCGGGGCCACCCTGATCTAGGACGACCCCGTGTTGTCACGTCATTCCATCTGCGAAGACCCTGTGCCCGAGTAAGGGCACATTCACAGGTTTCGGGGGTTTAGGACACGGATGTGACTTCGGGGGGCCCCGTTCCAGCCACCCCACCTGGCAGGCCTCTGGGAGGGGTGCCTCGTCCGTCCCAGGTCCCCACCCCCGCCTCACCGGGCTCCCTGAGAACAGCTGCGTGAGCTCGGGCAGGCTGCCTGCAGCCTTTGAGCCTTCGATTCCTCAGCCCGGTGAGATGGCTCGTTTGCTCTTTGACGAAGTTCTCAGCTGTGCTACGAGGTAACGGACACGACAGCGTGAAGCGGTCAGGGGCCTGTAGCAGGACCCCAGTGGGTACCACGTGTCATCTTGCCGGGGAACGGGCTGTGTGACATCGAAGGAAATCCCAGGGCCCCCGTGTGCCGCCTTTGTGCCCAGACCCAGTTCGGCCAGGTCCCACCCGGGAGTCCGGAGCCGAGAGCGGCTGCAGGCCCCGCAGGCCTGGGGGCCCTGGCCGTGGGCCCCGTGCCCGGGTCCGGGGGGCAGCGTGGACGCAGAGCCACGTGGCCAGGTCGGACTCCTCAGCCCGCCCCGCTCACTCGCCGCGTGCCTGCGCGGCTCCTCACGCCCCGCGCCCTTAACGGAAGAGGCGGTGGCCGTCCTGCCGGGCAGGCTGTTCTGAGGTCGCCGAGTCCGCGGAGCTAGCGGAGATGGGACGAGAAGGACCCACAGATGCGGGCGCGGCGCCGGCGGGTGGGGAGGAGGACGGGGTCTCCGTCCAGCCCCCTCCAGCCCGTCCCTGTCTGTCTACACCCCTGCCTCCGGGGCTCTCGGGCGAGGGGGGCGAGGCCTCAGGGGAGCCGGTGTGAGGCCCAGGGCCCCCCGGCCGGGCTGTCCAGGTGGGCAGGGCGCCCCTCCTCCTACCACCTGCTGGACAGTCGCCCTGACATCCGTGCGGGTCCGAGTGTCTTCCAGGCTGCGTGTCCTCATCGTAAATGAGGTGCGCCTGCCCCTAAGTGACTCCGTGACCCCGTGGACTCCGTGGCTGCTAGAACCGTGTAGAACACGGGCTGGCCTCACAGCAGGGCCAGGAAATACCCTCACCTGCGCCTGTCCCGGCCCGGCCCCCACCCGGGGTGTGCCGCGGGCAGCCCCCCGTCGCCGGGCCTCGGTTTCCGCACCTGTAAACTGGAGAGCTGAGTTCTCGACGAGGGTGAGACGCCCTCCGGTTACACCGGTTACAGGTCTCTCTGTTTCTCGTTTTGCAGTCCCGCTGGCGGCGTACGAGTGGTTGGTCTGTTACCTGCTCCGCGAGAGCTACCAGAAATTAAATCAAGAGAAGCAGTCGGGAAGCAGCGACTTTGAAGCAAGAAACAACTGCCAGGTAGGTGTTTGTTTTAAAAGTTGCTTTGCTAATGATCTGCTCCCAGTTCCCGCGCTGTCGCGTCCTTGGTGAGCTGCATGTCCTGGTGACGGCAGGCCCTGGCGCTCAGCCCGTGACCTCGGGCGCTTGGCCCGACCTCTCCGCACCCCGGTTTGCGGTTGGGGCGGTGGCGCCGCCCTTGCCCCGCGTGGAAGAGGTCGTGGGCATCGTATCTAAGGTGCCCGACAAGTGTGTGGCCCGCCGGCCAGCGCTGCGCTGGTTGGAGGGGGACCCGGGGCTGTGGGAGCCTGAGGCACACGGCGGAGCCCGTCAGCCGCCAGGGTCCCCCCGACCAGCAGAGCGGCGGCTCGGTGACTCCTGAGGCCCCGCCCGCGCTCTGTCTGCGTTTGCTCCCTTACTCGTTGTGCCTCTCCCCGAGGAGACGGGCCCCAGGGCAGCTCTGGTTCTCGCCCTGGGACCAGGGCTGCCTCCCGTGTCTGGAATCCCCAGCACGAAAACAGCCGCTCTAAACACCTCTTTACCCGGGATCCGGTCCTGCTGTGGTCCGTGGGCCCCGCGCAGCTACAGTGACGGGGGTCGTTTGGGAAAAACGTAGCCCAGGAAGCTTCTAAAACTGGTGTCATCCCTCCTCCTTGGACACTGGGCGATGGAGCCTCCCCCGAGAGCCCGGGGCCACGTCTGCCCCTCGCCTCCGAGGGCCCCGCCCCCTGTGCTGCGAGGGACAGCGTCACCCCCCTCAGCAGATGCAGCCAGAGCAGGCAGCCAGGGACCTGCTGGGCATGCCTGCCCCAGGGAGGGAGAGGGGCACACAGGGATGGGTCCTCACTGGGAAGGCTCCGACCGAGGGCGAGTAAACCGAGATCAGGCCTGTGTCTAACGCGCAGTCAGCAGACGTCAAGGTTGGTGAGACCCTAGTTCAGCCCAGGAACCCGAGAGAGGAGGTGTGAGCACGATCCTTCCACGCGGGCTGGGGCCGCGGCACGCTCGGTCACTCGGGCGCCGACGGCCGCGGGGTGGTTCCTCCTTTCTCTGCATCGTAGCCCAAGACCTCGAAGAGATGCGGGACACAGAGGTCGCCCATTCCCACCACATCCGAATCCCGCAGAGCTGCCCAGGTCACCACAGGTCTCGTCTGAGGCGTTCCGTGACGCCGCCATGCCCGCCGGCCTGTGCCCGGCACCCGCACACACGGACAGCAGCACCCGAGCGTGTGGCTTGGTCGTTTGAGGAGGAATTCACGTTTAGACCTTCGACTGAGAACGTGGTAACGGCACTTCAGTGAGCCTCGTGGCAGAGGACAGGAGGGGCCCGCGTACCCAGCCTGGGTCCAGCCAAGACGGGTGTCCCTGGGGAGAGCCCCCGAGCTGAGGTGCGGCCAGACGGAGTGGCCGGGATGTGGACTGGAAGGCGGCCGCGGGGCCTGGAGGGGAAGGTGACCCGAGAGGGGGGCTGCATTCTCCAGACCTGGTCCGGATCACGGAGCATTAAGAGTGAGCGCTGGGTCATCCTGACAGCCGAGAGCGCCTCAGAGCCCTGGGCTGGACGTTCAGGGTCCTGTGGAGATGTGGCCCCCGCCCGCGTGGTGATTGTAGCAGCAGTAGAGCATGAGAGGGAAACTTCAGCGAATGTTTACGTGCCCTCGGCGGGACGAGCTGCTCAAGTATGACGGGAAACTCAGAGGCTGTGAAAGAAGAGGAAACTGCCAGCTCTGACCACACAAACGTTCCCCCTTTCTAAATAGCCAAAGATACTACAAGCAAAGTCAGAAGGCAGATTACGTTCACCCTTTCTAAATAGCCAAAGACACTACAAGCAAAGTCAGAAGACAGATTCCAGTCTGGGGAAGCATGAAACGTACGTAACCGACGGTAGGAAAGAGTTCCTACAGATTGAGGGTCAGCCTGGCCCGGAAACCAGCCACTGGCCCGAGGTGGCAGCCACAGCAGCCGCTGACCATGAACCAGGGCCAGGGATGTGCGGGGCAGAGGACAGTGTCTGATGGACAGGGGCCACTCCATGCGCTGTCAGCCGAGGGTGTGGACTACTGCACCCTTTGGGGGAGGTTACCGGCTGCTTTTGTGAAAATATAAAGCGTGTTCACGCTTTGACTCGGCGCGGGGTAGGGGGGGAAGCTGATAAACTTTTCTTTATCTGCTCCTGCTGGTAAGAACTCCCAAGCATTGAACCCAAGCCAGCTGACCCCCGGGCCCAGCTCTTTTCCACACACTGCACGGCTGATGTCCACTCTTGGATAGTTCAGAGTTTGTGTTTTGCCTAAAATATTTATGACTCGTTAAAATGCAAATATACTCGGAAGTCAGAGCACACCAGAAACTGATGCCTGGATCCGAATTTTTTCCCTGGGGCTGTAGGTTTATTGGGGGTGGGCACGCATGAGAGGGAGGGCCCTGGCGCTGGGACCAGTGCAGGGAGGGGAACGGGCCTTCCTGGCCTCACGCGTCAGACTGCTGGCCTCTCTCTGGAGCGTTTCACGATTACAGAGCTGCGGAAACGTTGAGTATGGAGCAGCTTGTGCCATGGCGGATAGGACCACCCCTGAGTGTTTGTGTCCCCACCATGGCCCCAGAGTGGACACCATACGGGACCCTTTGTGGGCACTGGCCCACGTCTGTTAATAGCGTGGTCAGATCTGCTGGCGGCAAGGACAGGCTGTCCGGGAGAAGTCAAGGACGGGCGCCGTGTGTGAGGATTTGGGGGGGAAGCCGAGGGCCCGGGAGCTGGAGCGAGGCCCTCACCCCTATGCGTGTTCGGGCTGTGTGATTTTGGGGCACCTGTCCGTGCGTTGTGGGGTGCCCAGCGGTACCCCAGGCCTGTGCCCACTAAGATGCCAAGAGCACCCCCGAGTCGTGACAACCCAAACTGTCTGCTGACGGTGCCAGATGCCCCGGGGGGCAAGCCGGCTCCAGTCAAGGACCCCTGAGTCAGTGGAGCCTCCTGTCTGGAGGGCGGAGCTGATGGGAAGCGGAAGCAGATCCGTTCTCTGTGGCTCCCGGAATCTCGGCTCTGCCATGTCTCCCTTCAGACACTTTCTGCCTGCCCATGGCCTGGCGTGGCCGTCACCCTGCATCCACGTGACCACCCAGGCCCAGCACATATTCTGCCCGTGCACTGTGTTCTCCACGGCTATTAATTCAGATTCTCAGGCAGCAGGTCAGGTGGCCTGACGAGCGGCCAGGAGAGCCAGCCAGCCAGCCCCTGGCGCCCAGTCAGCGGGGTAGGGAGTAGATGTGGGCTTCCTGAGCCCGCTGCTGCATCGGGCGTCCTGGGCACGGAGGTCGCGGTGGGGCGGACCCCCAAAGCCCATGTCCCCCAGGCGGCTCATGGCCTCATCTGAACATTTCCAGAAGCACACGTAGCAGCTTCATGCGTGTCCGCGTCCTGGGATTGAGACAGAGTAGAATAGCAGCCACCACCACAGAGCAGCTTCCAGGACCCCGAGCAGGTGCTGGACGCGTGAGATGCTGTGTGATGCTCCTCCCGGCAGCGCTTGGAGGCTGCACCCTGACGCACCCTCTTCTCCGACCAAGAAGCCTGGGCTTGGGGCGGAAACCACTTGTCCACACGGGCACATTTGGAAAAGCCGAGTGGCTTTGGAAGCTGGTCCCCTCGACCCTGAATCACTTCTGCGTCAGTGACTGAGAGCTCAGCGGGGCTCAGGATGCGTTCTTCGGGTGGCGAGGTCAGAGGTGGCGCTGCCTTTCCAGGCTGCACCAGCTGATGCCATAGCTGAAATGGACGTGCGCTGCTTGCACGGGAAAATAAGATGAACGCAACGTGATTTAATACGAGAAAGTCCACGTGGTTGAAAAGGAGAGAGTAAAGTGGAGAGCATGGCGAGTTTGGATTCAGTTCTGAGCCCGGCCTCTGGGATTCGCAAGGGCCCCCACGCAGAGCGGAGCCCACAGCGCGTGAGCACGTTTAGGGGCGCCGGTGGTTACTGTGATGACATGCTCTAGCGACACAGTGAAGGGTGGACACTGGGGCCAGCCTGCCTGGGTTCAGCCGCGTCTCCACCTCTTGCCCGTTGCGTGAGCTTGTTTCATCCGTGGGGTCCAGGGAGGATCAAGGTGATAAACTGCTGGCTCTTCTTAGCTTAGCGCCTGGCCTGGGGTGAGGGTGGGGTACTCCCTGCCCACCTGCGTCGTCAGCTTTCTCAGCTTCCCTCCTGTGAGCTCTCCTCCCCCAGCCTCCCCCAGCGCTCGCCCTCCAAGGGCGCACACGCCACAGCGTGTGCGAGAGGGAAGGGCACGAAGCCGCTCTGAAGGCCCCGGGCTGGCCCTCCAGGCAGGACACGGGGACGCAGGATGTGTGCCCTCGCGGCTTCAGAAGCCCAGCGGGGTCTTGGGGTCGGACCAGGCAGACTGGCACGAGGCCGGGGAAGCATCCTCCCCTAGAATTTTCTCCTGAGGGCGCCTAGTCTCGGGCAGGCCCTGGGAGAGCCTCGGCCTCGGAAGTGACCAAGGGACGACCCAGTGTTTGCTCTGAAAGTCGAGAGCAGGCCTTGAAGTCATAGCCCCTGCCCCTTGCTGACCGCACCCCCTTCCCCCCGCCCCCGCCCCGACCGCACTCTGGACCGTGCCCTGTTGATTCTGGCTGACGTTCGGGGGCAAAGTCGGCAGGCGCTGAATAAAGGTCTTCACCCTGCCCCATCCCCGGTCACCTCCTTGCTGGATTATTTTTTTAGCGACACAAGCTACACACGCTCATTATAACAGATCAGGAACGCGTCTATAATTGTTCTAATAAAAAGCCAGTAAACTGATAAATTAGAGATGGGGAAAGAAAGACTGTCAAGCAAAGCTAATGATTAGCAGCAGATGTTTTGGATATTGGTTGAAAAAGAAAAAGCTGGGACCAAAAGATCCGTGGTGACTTCCTGCTTCCACAAACGAAGCCAGCATCAGAACTCACACGCAAGTAGAACTCGGCTGGGAACGGCTGCACAGCTTGGCCCCTGTTCAGCGGTGCCCTTGTTCCTGGAAGTGATAGGAGAGTGGGAGAGAAAGGCTGATCCCTAGAAACTTGCGAGGCGGGGCAGGGGCGTGGCCACGCCCTTGGAGGAGCTGACGTCACTCTCAGGTGAGCCCCCGGAGTAGCCTTGTCCGTGGCTACTTGAGAATTGACCTTGTGCTCTCAGGGAGCCCACCTCCTGGAGACGCCACTGCTCCGCAGTGCCAGGCCGCGCTGGACAAGCCCGCCGTGCCTGTGTGTTGGCTGCGGGGTCACCCCGCGTCCCAGATGGGACTGAGCTGAGAGGTCGCCGGGCCTGAGGTCCGGAGCCGCTGCAGCGGGGCTTGTGTGCCTGCAGGCCTTTCCGCGGTGCTTCCCCAGAGGCACTGCCCGGCCCCGTCTGGCCCCTGCTGCACTAGTGCTGCTGGCACGCAGACCGTGGTGTGTGTTCCCTAACGCGGTGCGCTGTGTTCTGTCGAAGGTGTACTGCTGCCGCCCCTTGGCCCTGGCGTTCCTGGAGCTCACGGTCGTGCGGAGGTTCCACGAGCACGTGCACCAGCCCCACGTGCCACCCCCGCTGCGGGCTGTGCTTGGGCGGCTCAGCGCTCTCTACGCCCTGTGGGCCCTGAACCAGCACACGGCCCTGCTCTACCGAGGTGAGCCCCCTGCCCAGGAGCTGGGCACCCTCCGCCTTACCCAGGAGACTCTGCTTTCCCCGTGTGGCGCTCTTTCCATGCCATTTTCTGAGCACTCATCACATGTGGAGTGAGAAGCAGGTGGGGAGCCCAGAGGCCACAAGAAGAGAAGCACAGCAGCAGGGTGGCGCCCACGGGGCTGAGCCCGGGCTGCTGGGGCAGCACCCCCAGGAATGCCCAGGCTGGGGATCCGGGAGGGCTTCCTGGAGGCGGTGATGAATGGCCTGATTCCTGGAAGATTGGTGGGAAGGGGGTAAACCTGAGTTTCTCAACCTTCGTTTTCATTATTATCCCCCAAGGAGCCCTTTTAGACGTTTTCTCCCAACCACCCCCGTGACGTGTTAACGCTACAGCTATTCTGTGTATCTGTTCACGTCCTGTGCGTACATCTGGGCTGTGTGAGGAGTACATTCTTCCCCTCCCCCTTGCCAAGAACCCATGTTTTCCCTCTTGGGGCTGGTGTTGCCCCTGGGAGGTGGCGCCCGAGGGCTCCCGGGTGGACGGAGCAGCGGTGTGGGGGGCAAGGAGCCGCAGCAAAGTCGGGGCCACCTCTTTAGGCCTGTTGGACGGCACGGCACAGCCCGCCGCAGCGTAGGAGGTGAGGCTGAGGCGCTGGGTCTCGTGCCCGGCCCCTGGTGGCTACAGACGCCCACATGCCCGCAGCTGCAGCCGTGTGCCCGCAGCCCGTCGGCCCCCGGCCCAGCCTCCTGCCACCGCCCGCGCTGCGCTCTGCCGGCCGCCGGCCCTGCCCCGCAGGTCTCCCCCCAGCCCCCCAGAGGCCGCCCTTCCTGGGCTTCAGCCTCCCCAGCTCCCGGCTCTGACCCCCCGCACAGGCTCAGTGAGCTGGCGGGAAAGGGGACACAGGAGCCCAGCCCTGGCCGGTGCCTTTCTGTGAAGGGGTCGCAGCGGGGCTCGGGCAGCAGTAGCGAGGCATTTTCACACAGAATGGGCTCTCTTGGAAAGCTGTTTCAGCGTGTTTGCAATTTGGGAGTAATTTGGGAGTTGGGGTAGCAGACCCCAGAGTAACCAGCGCTCTGCTTACAGGCGGCTACTTTTCTGGTGAACAAGCAGGTAAAATGGTAGAGAACGCCATCCTGGCCCTGTGTGCCCAGGTGAGTTGAAATCCCCTTATATCCTTATGCGATTTCCACATTACACGCGATCACCCGTATATTAACGTTCACTGACCTTAGCTTCCGACTCGTTTGTGTGCGTGCAACCGTTAGCACAGCCGGGAAACTTACAGAGAACGTGCTTATGTCAGAAATTTCAGGAAGCGTCACTTTCAGGGACTGTCGTAGAATCTGCACACGTTCAGCTTGCTCTGAGAATATTTTTTACAGCAAAATCGATAATTCTCTCCAGCATTTCAAGTTAGCCTCCAATTTTAGTTCGTTTCATGGTATTTTCCTTTTTTATTGCATCCTTCTACCTTCGTCGCCCAGAAAAGCCAGATGGCCCCAGCCCCACGTCACGTTCTGGCGGCACTCTGTCCACCGGAGCTTTCTGGGGGGTGGACGTGTTCTGGGGCGGCGCTGTCCCATACCATCACCACTGGCCACCTGGGGCTGTTGGCGGTAGAATGGCGGCCGGTGTGACCAAGGATTTTTAGTTTTCTTTAATTTTTTTTTAAACAAATTTATTTATATTTTGTTTATTTTTGGCCGCGTTGGATCTTCGTTGCTGCGCGCGGGCCTTCTCTAGTTATGGAGAGCGGGGGCTACTCTTCGTTGCGGTGCGCGGGCTTCTCATTGCGGTGGCTTCTCTTGTTGCGGAGCACGGGCTCTAGGCGCACGGGCTTCAGTAGTTGCAGCACAGGGGCTCAGCAGTCGTGGCTCGCGGGCTCTAGAGCGCAGGCTCGGTAGTTGTGGCGCACAGCTTAGTTGCTCCGCGGCATGTGGGATCTTCCCGGACCAGGGCTCGAACCCGTGACCCCTGCGTTGGCAGGCGGATTCTTAACCCCTGCACCACCAGGGAAGTCCGGTTTTCTTTCATTTTGATGAAACAGTCACGTGTGTCGTGGCTGCCGTATCGGGCGGTGCGCTTAGAGGCATTTCTCTACTTTTGATGGTAAGACGTGAACCAAAGTCCCCAGCATTTGCCCAGTGTCTCACACGACGGGCGACAGGCCGTCAAGCCCCTTTCAGGGCTTTCAAGTTGACGTAGTTCTAGGTGATGCCTCCGTGGTTGGCAGTAAGGCTCTCCCCGGGTTTGTTTCCTAAGCGCCCACGTCTCCCCACGTGGGCCCTGGGTAAGGGTGTCTCTGTGATCGTGCTGCGTACACAGGCCACGTTTACTTAAACAGGAGGGGGTTTTCCTTCGTGTGTTCCACAGGTGGTGAGTTGCCATTATAAAAAATACAACCATCGTTTTCCTTGCTCTCAAACGTGACACTTACACCACGGAGCCGGTGGCTGGCGGTCCCGGGCCATAATGCAGCCCGAGCCGCCTGGCAGATCCAGGCTCGGCCTGACTCGGGGAGGCCAGGGTCGGCCGGGTGGAGGGCGCCAGCCCCTTCCCTGGTCCAGCCATTCCCTCGTGCGTCGTCTGTGGGGCTGTCCACACCGTCGCAGCAGGGGTGAGCGTGAGACAGAGACCCTGCGGCCCACAAAGCCGGGCTCTTTCCTGTGGGCCCCTTACATTAAACGTTGGCCGAGCCGGTCGAGCCCAGGCCCTTGCTCGGCTGATGTCTGCCCCTGCGGCGGGGCGGGCTCGTCTCCCCTCACCCGCCGTGGTGCGAGGGTGTGCGGAGCCATGCAGCAGCATCTGAACCACAAAGCAGGCTGCATTTCCTCTGTTCTTGCGACTCTTTGCTCAACGGTTGCTTTCGTACGTTGTTCAAGTCGCCCCCGTTCCAGCGTTCTCTTCAGTTCAGCCACGGCATTTCACAGTTATTTTAGGAAAATTATTTTTTGCATTTCAAGAAAATGCTTGGGCGTCTTCTCATATAAATTCCACTCGTCATATTGAAGAATAATTTGTATAATGGGCCGGGAGCATAATAAAACTACCGGGAACCAAAGAGCGTTGGAATGATGGCTTTTCCAGGTGCTCATAAATGCTTTTCCTCTTACACTTTTTTCCGGACATATTTTCCTCTGTTGGAACAGTAATTGCCCAGATAGGTCAGGGTTCAGAGACAAACCTCTGAAGACAGTTGCCAATTAACGAGCCACAGAATCGTCAGTTTTACGAGCGGTCCGTACCTCGTTGAAAAAAATAAAACGTTGGAAGTCTTGAGTGGATAGCAACATGGTGAAAATATTTAGACACACACTCAGGGAACCTAAAATCCAGGCCAACGAAAAGATAATGCTTTAGTAATTGAGCCGCATGCGCCCGCCTGCTGGAGTTACCGTGGCTAGTGGGTTGTAGGCTCTGTTGCTCGGGGGTCGCCATGGAGATGCCGGGAGTTGCCAAGTGTACGGACTTTGTTTTCCAACAGCTGAAAGATGATGCTGTGGCCCTGGTTGATGTGATTGCCCCTCCTGACTTCATCCTGGACTCACCGATTGGCAGAGCTGACGGCGAGGTAAAGAGCAGCCTCCTCCCATGGCGGCTGGGGGCACTGCACTCGGGACCGCAAGCCGGGGGCTCTCTGGGGCCTCATGGCAGTCGTGGCAGAGCCTGAGATGATGACGTGGCTCGGGAGTCTCCGGTCACACGTGGGCAGCAGGGAGGGAGTGGCTGGGAGAAGTGGGGGTGGTCATGGGCGGGTTAGCCGTCCCCCAGCCTGCCCTCCTCCGAGAAAGGGGAAGGCACTGCCGCCCTCTTGGGCCGTGATGCCGAGGTCAGCCCGAGCCTGTGCGAAGCTCGGGGCCCTGCAGCTGTCTCGCTCTTTTCACGCCCTCCTGGGAGCCTCTCCACTCCCGGGTCTTCTGACCGTCTCACGGCGCTAGCTCGTAACCCCTCACCCCCTACCTGTGCTTCTCCCGCAGCCCGCACGTGGCTCCCAAGCTCCTCCCTTCCCCCTCCTCCCCACGCTCCACAATGATGGCTTAAAAAGCAGACCTTGTCAGACAGCTGCTCGGATGGAGCCCTGCACCTGCACACGCCCACACCTGAAACGGCACCCAAATCCCTCCCTGCGTCCCCAGCCCACGCGGCCTGGCCTCTGCCCGGTTCTCCAAGGTCATTTCACACCCCGCCCCTCCCTCCCTCTGGACTAAAGTCTCGCTGTCCTCCTGTGTCTCCGGCGTACCGGGCTCATTCCCACCCCAGGGCCTTTGCACCTGTGTTCCTGTTGCCGGAGCGCTTCTGTTCATTCTAAGCGGATGCCGCCTCTTCGGAGAGGTCTTCTCCGGCCTCCAGCTGAAGTGCCCCCCCGCCAAGAGCGGCCCCACTTCGTCCTGCCGTGGGACCCTCACGGTGCCCGCAGGCATCGCTGCCTGACCTCCTCCACCACGTGGAGATGCCCGTGCTGGGCGACACCCACGGGTCTGCTCAGTGCTTCCCACTGCCTGTGGGCGGTGGTCCCTGTGTTTCCATGGAGACGTGGCATTTCAAAGTGCTGAAGTCACGTGCTGAGGCTCCGGGGCTGTCGTGTTCTTTCTGCTGCGACTTCTGCTGACCCAGGAGACTGAACGTAGGGTGCTAGGATCCCTCCGTCTGTCCCCAGGGGACACTGCAATCAGTCTGGGGGGGGGGCAGGCGCCTGGACCTCTGACCAGCCCATGCCACACCTGGGGTTGGGACAGGAGTACCAGGCACTGGGGTGGGCAGTTCGGACGAGTCCCCCATCGAATCAGGACGGCGGGGACCGTGCATCTGTGGAGGGCCTGCTGTCCTCTGGCTGCCCAGCTGGGCGGGGCGTCCCCGCTCACGGTGTGTGTTACCACGTCCACTTGGCCAGGGAGAAACCCAGCCTCCGGAGGGGCCGGGCGGGTTGTAGCGGAGGCAGGATTGGGGCCGAGGTGGACCGTCTGGAGGGAAGGCAGGAGAGAGTGAACCTTGCTCTTGGCCAGGGCCCCAGCTGGAGCACGAGGAGGACGTGCTGACAAGCCCACGGGAGAGGGGCTGGCCTCTGCGACACGGGGCTCCCAGCAGCAGGCAGCACACACGAACAGGCGGCGCCGAGCGGCTCTGCAGAAGGCGGCCCTGACTCGCGGGCGGGCGGCGGAGGAGTAGGGGAGGGCCGTCCCATCCCATCCTGTCCCGAGACGGGGGCCCCGGGTTCCACGCTGACACCAGAGCCAGCCTGAGGCTTCACCCAACAGGGTGCCTTACACAGCACGTGTTCCTCCTAGTGTTAGGGGCTGAGGTTTGAACTAGGTGCTCCTGGGTAAGAAATTCATTTCATTTTTAATGTCAGGCATTACTTTTTATAAATTTATTTATTTACTTATTTTTGGCTGCGTTGGGTCTCCGTTGCTGCACGCGGGCTTTCTCTAGCTGCGGCGAGCGGGGGCTGCTCTTCATTGTGGTGCGCGGGCTCCTCACTGCGGTGGCTCCTCTTGTCGCGGACCACGGGCCCTAGGTGCGCGGGCTTCAGTAGTTGTGGTGCGTGGGCTTCAGAAGTTGTGGCGCACGGGCTGTAGAGCGCAGGCTCTGTAGTTGTGGTGCGTGGGCTCAGTAGTTGTGGCTCGCAGGCTGTAGAGCGTAGGCTCAGTCGCGGCATGCAGGCTTCAGTAGTTGTGGTGCGTGGGCTCAGTAGTTGTGGCTTGCAGGCTCTAGAGCGCGGGCCCAGTAGTTTTGACACGCAGGCTTCGGTAGTTGTGGCGCACGGGCTCAGTAGTTGCGGCACATGGACTCTAGAGCGCAGGCTCAGTAGCTGTGGTGCACGGGCTTAGTTGCTCCGCGGCGTGTGGGATCTTCCCGGACCAGGGCTCGAACCCGCGTCCCCTGCGTTGGCAGGCCGATTCCTAACCACTGCGCCACCAGGCAAGTCCCAGAAATTCATTTTAGATGAACAAGCACAGCTGTAGGAGATTGAGGTCATCAGTAAGTGAAGCATAACGCTCCAGGCTGTGCAGTGTCGCCTCGGATCGATGACCTGTGGAGACAAAGCCTGTCTCTGTGTCTCCCTGGGAGCCAAGAATAGCAGAACGTGGGCAGAATTGCTGAGTGTGTTTAGCAGGTGCAGGGGAGGGTGGCTTCTTAAGAGTAACATTTGTCAACATCAGCCGGATACAAAATCGGCCCCTTCCCTGTCTCCACGGACCTCAGCCTGGACGCTGGCCGTGCTGGGAGCAGGGGGGTGTCAGGCGGCTGCCTGCCACGCTCAGGGACCTTCCTCTAAGATAACATCCTCCTGGGGGGCCCTGAGGCGACAGCTAGCTGGCCCAGTCTGCACAGTCTGACGGGGCAGGCAGAGAGGGGACAGCGCGTGCCCAGGCCCCGTGGCCCAGGGGACAAGCCGTCATCCTGATGCTCGGCTGCGCCGCCGCCTGCCAGCCAGCAGCCACGCGGGTGCGAGAGAAACGTCAACTTGCAGAATCCACCTTCCACGAGAATTTCCAAGGCAAAGGGCAAGCAGGATGTCTTCATCATTAAGTGTACATTGTGGTCCTTTATAGTTGCATTTTCACAGTTGTTCTCTACTGACAAAGACTGGTTTACGTAAATTAAATTTAAATCACCTTAAACTGTTTCCATGAAGTGACAGGAGAGAACTTCCTGGGTTTTCACAGTTGCGCTGGCACACTCCAAACCTTTCTTATTGCATACGTGTGTGTTCCGTATTTTTTGCAGCTCTATAAAAACCTCTGGAGCGCTGTGCTGCAGGAAAGCAAGGTGCTAGAGAGGGCATCGTGGTGGTCGGAATTCTCTGCCAACAAGCCCGTCATAGGAAGTTTGAAATCAAAGCTGTAGTCGCACTGGCTAACTATGGTGAAGCCGTGAAGACACGGACCTCGAGTTCAAGTTCTGGAGGCCCCAGAGATGGCTGCCGCTCTCCGAACCCACAGCTCTGCCCTTGCCCGGCCGCCCGTCCTGTCGAGCCCAAGGCGGGACTGGCTCATCCCGGCCTGCCCCCCAACCCCGAGTCCCAGCAGGATGGGTAACGCCTGAAGGGCAGGGCTGATTTGGGTCCATCCCGATTTGCTGGGTGAAAAGAAAACCTGTAAGATCATTTCTTCCTGATGGACTGAGCACTTTTTGATAATCAGAGCTTTGTACCTTCTATTTTCATATGCTGATTATGAAACTGGCCGCTGGTAATTGGGGTCAGGCAATGTGCTGCCTTCATCTGAGATTTCTGCTTCACTAAGGCTCTGCTTCACTAAGCGCTATACGATGCCAATCTGATTCTTTGTTCACTCTGGTTTGACTTTCTCATGTGACTAAATTATAACCTTACTAATTTGCGCCACGGACCAGCCGAGTGACGTAGTTGAAGATTTTGAAGGAAAAGAAAATCAGTTTTATTACTTTGTTGTGTGGAACTGGAAGCTTCCATCAAAGAAATGTTTCCAGAGGAAAAAAAAAATGCATAATGATTTGAACGTCTGGTCATCCTTAAGTTCTGACCTCCCAGTTGTGTACTTTGTCACTTTGTTACGTGAATTGGTTTGTTCCTACAGGCAATGGAACACCCATTGCCGCCTGGCTCCGCGGGAGGGGCGGGGGGCGTTTGCTCTGCCGTCCTGAGTGCCCTGATGGCGTGGCGGTGGGGAGACAGATGGAGGAGGTTGATGGGCGTCTCCACCTGTCACTCAAGTGTCCCAGGTCAGGACGATGGCTGGTGGGCGGGTTCTCACTCGACACCCCGTCTCCGTTCCCCCTGGCCTCTGGGGCAGGGAAGAGGCCAAGATGGAGGATGGAGGCTGACCAGGCGCGGCCCCCTCACCTCCTGTGTGTGCCCGGGACCGGCTCTGCCCTCGGCCTCCAGCCCTCTTGCCCGGGTGGAGGGTCTTGTCTGAGGACCAGGGACCAGTGGGGCCGCAGGAGGAGCTTCACGTGGCTCCAGGCCGGCCCTTCTCTGCGAATACTGGGCTGCACAGAAGCCTGCCCTCCGGGGGAGCCCTTGTCACGTGGTCTTTGTGAGCGACCTCAACACCTGGCTGTCGAGGGCCAGGGGCCCCACGGACGATCTGCCGTGTCCCAGGGCTGCCCACGTGGCGTCCCAACCCCGGCTCCCTCCGTCCTTGGCGTGTCCCCCTTTCCTGACCGACCAGCAGCCTCTGTGTGGACACGGGTATGGTGTTGGCAGCGGACTCCCTTCCCACCTGGTATCTGAGCCAGGGGGCCTGTCCCTTGCCCTGCTACCACTCGTCTGCCAGAAGGAATTATGTGACATGCTGCCTTTACCACACGCATAGCCCAATTCCCTGGACAGCACAGCACTGACTGGTTTGTAGTCAGTCTTCCCATTGGTCTGGAACCTGGTTGAGGTCAGGGACCAGGTCTGAATCACCTGCTTCCAGTTCCCAGCTCGAGGCCACACACGGGAAGTGCTTGGCAAGTGCTGGAGGGAGGTGTGGATGGGTGGATGGGTGGATCAGTGGGTGGATGGATGAACGAATGAGTGAACGAGTTGCATGAAAAAAACTCATGAATGAATGAGTGAAGAAACGAATGAATGAATGAGTCAAAAAATGATTTGGGTGGATTTAGATGCTGCTGAAGGAAGGACCATTTTGGCCCCAGTGCCCAGTGATGGCAGGTACAGCTGTGGTCCAAGCACTCCATCGAGTGGGGCCGCTCGCCTTCTCGTGTGAGATTCGGGCCTTCCTGTCTCCACCCTGGGCTTGTGCTGTTGCTTTGAGCCCATGCTGACCCCCGCCCACCTTTCCAGCTCCAGTACTGGCTGCAGCTCCTGGTCAGCCCCATTCCAAGGCAGTAGCCAGGGCTCTCTACCCTGGCTGGGGCTGCCTCCCCTCTGGATACCTGGGACCAGGGATGGTCTCCTAGCTCCGCCCCTCACAGGGCGCCACCAACGAGGTGCCGCGTGGAGGGAGAGGTGAGCAGAGGGGCGGGCACGTCCTTCACACTGCAGACCAGTGGCATCCCGTCTACAGCAGGCAGGACGTGTGGACCGCCGTGAAAATAATGCTGGAGTGCAGTATGACCAGACGGAGCCCACCAGCCACTGAAAAATCCATTTTTCATCTTGCAACCTCATTGCAGTTGAAATTCTTTAAAAATCATCACAAGGAAAAAAAAGCCAAAGCCACTGCTCCCCTCCAGCCCTATTAAAGGAACAAATGCTATTTCCAGAGCTACTCACTTGCCCGTCTCAGTAACCAAGTGTTTTCTTAAGGAGTGTATTTCTACTCCTGTGTAGAAAATCACGTATCAAATGACAGAACGCCGGATAAAGGCTTTGTGAACACAAACCTGACTCAGCCAGGGACGCAGCAGTGGTCCTGCTCAGGCTTGGTCATTCAGCAAGCGGATGCTGACATTCCACGGGAACTTACAGGAAGAGAAACGCAGAAGGGAGACCCAGGTGGGAAGAGCAACCCCAGGAAAGAAGCATCCTCGGCATCTTCTGAATTGGGGGAGCTCAGCAGGGAGGACCTGGAGTCCGGGGGTTTCCCTTGTGACCAGTGCTGCTGCACCTTGGACCTGATGTCCTTCTTCCCCAAAGTAATGACCACACAAGCTGTTATGGCTGAATCGTGTCCCCTCAAACCCATATGCCGAAGTCCTACCCCCAGCACCTCAGAATGTGACTGTACTTGAAGGTGGGCCTTTAAAGAGGTGATTAAGGTAAAATGAGGTCTTACACATGGGTCCTGATCCAGCAAGACTGGTGTCCTTATGAGAAGCAGGGATCAGCACACGGACGCACACAGAGGGGTAACCACGTGAGGACCCGGGGAGAAGACGGCCGTCCACAAGCCAATGAGAGAGGCCTCAGAAGACATCGACCCTGCCCACGCCTTGATCTTGGACTTCCAGCCTCCAGGGCTGTGAAGAAGTCAGTGTCTCTGGTTTGGAAGCCCAAGCAAGGAAACGCACAGGACCCGTTCCCGTGTGACCTCTGTGAGCCCAGCCAGGGGCCAAATGATTCCACCTGTCTCAGCGGGTGGCTCGGTGGCTGGTCCAGGGTTCCTTGGCAGCGGGCACTCTGCACCCAGAGTGTGCAGATTTCAGCCTGTGTTTCTGCTGCCCAGAGGGAAAAGGCTAAGGGGACGGGGACAGTGTGTGTGCTTCCGGGGAAATCGTGGGCATGTGGGCGTCGGCTGGCGTGGGACACTGAAAGGGAAGCCAGGAGGAGACGTGTGCAGGGCTGGCCTGGGGACCGGCGTCCAGGTGGCACCTGACTCGCAGCTGGCGTTCCCCTGCCTGCCTTTCTCCTCCACCAGCCCCGGGGGTGGTGGCCACAGGGAAGTGGGCCCTCGGGTCAGGCAGCCCACAGTCAGGGGCTGGGATGCGGACTCAGGGTCCCTGGCTCCAGAGCGCACTGGCCTGCCACTGGGGAGAAACTGCAGGCCGTGTGCATCTGATTCCAGAGGTAGGGATCGTCCCCATTTTCCAGGGGAGGACACTGCTGCTCGAGAGCTCAAGCGACCAGCCTGCGGTCCCAAGTGCTTCCACCGTCCCTCGGCGAGGGGCTCCCGGGCTGGGGGCCGCAGCCCTTCCAGGGCTAACTTTGTGAGTCCAAAGGTGGCAGCAGAACCGTCGTGCGCTAAGAAGAGTGTAGAAGAGGAGACCGGCTGCCTTGCGTTCTGTCCGGGTGGTCTGCGGTGAAATCGTCCTTCCAGAAGGTTCCTTCGTCCATAGCAGGGGCCTCAGGACCAGTGTGCTGGTTCCATCTGGAGCGCTGGGTGGGCGGGTGTTCAGAGTCACGCTAGTGACCGTGTTAGGAGTGGAAAGCAGACTGGTTTGGGCTGACTGATCCTCCCCAGGATGGCGAGAAACCGCGGGCCTCCGGCCGGTCCCCAGGGCGTGCTCGCAGCCTGAGGTCGGGAGAGCCGCGTGTGAGGAGCACAGGTCTGGGGCCAGGCCAACATCCTCCCAGAGAGGGTGGGCATTTCCAGGAAGACGCCCTGCTCCCAGGGATGCCCTCGGGGAGGCGGGAGGCCTGGGGGCCTGGTGGCACCTCTGCAGGACCCCCACCTCTCCGTCTGCAGCCACGATGGCGTGACAGCTCTGCCGATGGTGCCTGCCCCACCCCTACCCGCTTCCCCCCACCCCTGCCTGGCTGGCCCACAGGGGCCAGAGGCAGCAGAGACAACACTGCTCAGAGAGCCGTGACACCGGCCCAGCCAGGGGGACACAGAGCCCTTTGTGGGGACGGGAGGGAAGAAGGTGCGGGCATCCTGCCCAGCTGTAGGCCTCAGACGGTGTCTGGTCTGTGTTTGCACGACGTCTTCCTACAGCCAGGCTGGAGAAGCACCCCCGCGGTCCGGTCGCCAGGGAGAGGACCACAGTGGTTTCAACAAATCTCAGCCTTGGACCAGGTCCCACGCTTCCCTGAAGCAACCTTGAAAACTCCAGGGTGATGGGCTCGGAGAGGCATGAGCGCGACTGGGGTAGCCAACAGCCATAGGCAGCCCACCCGCCAGCCCCCACCTCCACCTCCATCCAGCTCCACCCCTCCCCCACCTCCACCCCGCCCCGCCCCCACCTCCCCTAGCCCCACCCCCACATCCACCATTTATTTAACAAACACCCACTAAGCCTCTGCTGTGTGCTGGTCTCTGAGCAGGGAAGCGGAGGTGCTCCGTGGTCACCACGCTTGGAACTGCCCAGCAGGGGCCTGGCCGCCGCAGCGCCCTTTGCTGCGGCTCCACATCTCCGCTGACCGGCTCTTGGGTGCTGTGGGCACAAAGTCTGGGACACAGAGCGTGCACCCAAGCAGTGGGCGTGGAGGAGATGCCGCACACCTGCCACCGGCACGGTCGCCTGGCACTTCCGAATCTAGCAGAGCCACACGCAGCCCTTGACCCAGGGCGGCCAGGGGAGGCTACTCCTCCGCGCACGGCTCCCCTCGGCTGTGCCGAGCACTCCTGCACCGCGGCATCCGCTCTCCAGCCCGGACGGTCTCCGCACGGCCCGCCCCGGGGCCCGCGGCCTGTCCAGGGCGGCTGACGCATCCCAGATGTGGGACCCTGTCCGTCCCTTATCACCGAGCCCTGGGCACTGTGGGAGCCGCCCTGTGAGGTCACGGCTGTCCAGTTAATCGGCCCGACTGTGGGTCAGGTCCAACCCTGGGAGGCGGGCAGGGGCGCCTGCAGTGGCGGGGGAGGGGGCTTCTAAGACGGCCCAGGGCCCCAGGGCGAGCGTCTTGGGAAGAGAGGCCCCCTGGTAAACTCCGACGACTCCTTTGGCGAATTCCCAGCCTCCGGCCAGGCAGTAACATTAACCACTCAGGTGCCACCGAGCTCCGGTCCAGAGCTGAGCTGCAGCAGTCGGTCTGCCACCTGGTACGCCGAGGCTGTGCCAGACTCCTGAGCTCAGCGACCGCTTGAACCCCCCACTCCCCCAGACTGCAGTAGGTATGCTCAGCAAGGTCACGAGACGCACCCCAGGTCACGGGACAAGGCCTGTGGCCTCAGGTCCCCGACTCAGCAGCCTGGGCAGACCTGCCGGGTGCTCAGCCCAGAGCCAGCGTCAGGACAGGGTGGGCAGGGCCGGGCAGCCTGGGTCTCCCTCCCTCCCAGCGCCAGGAGGATGGAGGACGGTGGTGAGCGGGCAGGCGCGCCTCCACCCCGGGAGCCTGCAGAGACAGACAGAGGCCCCACGCGGCAGGACGGGGACCTGCAGGGAGCGCCACTGCCCGTAGGGCTGGTGCCACGGGGCCTCTTGAAGCAATTTTTAAAAACGTAACTAAGCCACGATGACCGAGCATCCACTCACGCCAGATGTCCGGGCGAACCCGCCTGCCTCCCTTCTCACCGCAGCCACTCAGGGTTCTTGCCCAGTGTCCGTCTGTCCCAGCCTCACGCCTCCACGCCCCACGGCCCCTCTGTTCGGACCTCGCCCCGCCCCCCACAGCCCGACTCCCGTCTCCCCCGGGCTCCCCCCACCCCAGCTCAAGCCAACACCCCTTCCAGTCCCTCCGCAGACTGCACGGGCTGCTCCTCCTGCCTGGAACGCCCTTCCTGCTGCCCCTGGACCCTCGCGAAAGCCACTCTCGGGGACCCTCCTCTACGCTCCCAGCGCTCCGCCGCGCCGGGCACAAGCTAGGGGCTCTGTCCGCAGCAGCAGAGTTTCAGAAGCGCTGGCTGTGAAGGAAGCCGATGGAATTTCACAACTTGCTACCTTTGTGCAGACTTCCCACCGTGGCCCATGAATATAGTCCAGCTGAAACCACGGCATCGTAACAGAAATCTTAGCCTAAATGGATCAACAGTAAGCCTTGGGCATGTAGGGTCACACAGACACGCGGGGCCGCGGCCCCCTTCCTGATTCTCGTGTGCCTTTCACCAGACTCGGGGCTGGTTCGCAGACCCACGTGTGCGTGATTTACACCCGTCATCTCCTCTCTGCGGCTGGGCCTGACAGGCCTGCTTTCCCAGCCTCCCTTGCAGGTGGGGATGGCTGTGTGTTTCGGGCTGAATTCTGTCCCCGAATCCATATGTTGAAGCCCCAGCCCCAATACCTCAGAGTGATTGCATTTGGAGTTAGGGCCTTTAAAGAGGTAATTAAGGGAAAATGAGGTCCTGAGGGTAGGCCTTAGTCCAGTATGACTGGTGTCCTTGTAAGAAGAGATTAGGACACAGACAGAGACAGAGGGATGAGCCTGTGAGGACACAGGGAGAAGGTGGCCGTCTTCAAGCCAGGAAGAGAGGCCTCAGAAGGAACAACCCTGCCCACAGCTTGATCTCGGACTTCCAGCCTCCAGGACTGGGAGGAAATAAACTTCAGTCTGCTTCTGTGTTACGGGGACCCCAGGAAACCAGCACACCATGCCTGGTGGGTCTGGGCAGTGAGATGTAATCAGAAGTTTGGGGGTGGGGTTTCTGGGGGAGGTTTTTTTTTTTGCGGTACGCGGGCCTCTCACTGTTGTGGCCTCTCCCATTGTGGAGCACAGGCTCCGGACGCGCAGGCTCAGCGGCCGTGGCTCACGGGCCCAGCCGCTCCGCGGCATGTGGGATCTTCCC
>NC_041220.1:142508157-142543108 GCF_002837175.3 Physeter macrocephalus | reverse complement strand
GGCTTCAGTAGTTGTGGTGCGTGGGCTCAGTAGTTGTGGCTTGCAGGCTCTAGAGCGCGGGCCCAGTAGTTTTGACACGCAGGCTTCGGTAGTTGTGGCGCACGGGCTCAGTAGTTGCGGCACATGGACTCTAGAGCGCAGGCTCAGTAGCTGTGGTGCACGGGCTTAGTTGCTCCGCGGCGTGTGGGATCTTCCCGGACCAGGGCTCGAACCCGCGTCCCCTGCGTTGGCAGGCCGATTCCTAACCACTGCGCCACCAGGCAAGTCCCAGAAATTCATTTTAGATGAACAAGCACAGCTGTAGGAGATTGAGGTCATCAGTAAGTGAAGCATAACGCTCCAGGCTGTGCAGTGTCGCCTCGGATCGATGACCTGTGGAGACAAAGCCTGTCTCTGTGTCTCCCTGGGAGCCAAGAATAGCAGAACGTGGGCAGAATTGCTGAGTGTGTTTAGCAGGTGCAGGGGAGGGTGGCTTCTTAAGAGTAACATTTGTCAACATCAGCCGGATACAAAATCGGCCCCTTCCCTGTCTCCACGGACCTCAGCCTGGACGCTGGCCGTGCTGGGAGCAGGGGGGTGTCAGGCGGCTGCCTGCCACGCTCAGGGACCTTCCTCTAAGATAACATCCTCCTGGGGGGCCCTGAGGCGACAGCTAGCTGGCCCAGTCTGCACAGTCTGACGGGGCAGGCAGAGAGGGGACAGCGCGTGCCCAGGCCCCGTGGCCCAGGGGACAAGCCGTCATCCTGATGCTCGGCTGCGCCGCCGCCTGCCAGCCAGCAGCCACGCGGGTGCGAGAGAAACGTCAACTTGCAGAATCCACCTTCCACGAGAATTTCCAAGGCAAAGGGCAAGCAGGATGTCTTCATCATTAAGTGTACATTGTGGTCCTTTATAGTTGCATTTTCACAGTTGTTCTCTACTGACAAAGACTGGTTTACGTAAATTAAATTTAAATCACCTTAAACTGTTTCCATGAAGTGACAGGAGAGAACTTCCTGGGTTTTCACAGTTGCGCTGGCACACTCCAAACCTTTCTTATTGCATACGTGTGTGTTCCGTATTTTTTGCAGCTCTATAAAAACCTCTGGAGCGCTGTGCTGCAGGAAAGCAAGGTGCTAGAGAGGGCATCGTGGTGGTCGGAATTCTCTGCCAACAAGCCCGTCATAGGAAGTTTGAAATCAAAGCTGTAGTCGCACTGGCTAACTATGGTGAAGCCGTGAAGACACGGACCTCGAGTTCAAGTTCTGGAGGCCCCAGAGATGGCTGCCGCTCTCCGAACCCACAGCTCTGCCCTTGCCCGGCCGCCCGTCCTGTCGAGCCCAAGGCGGGACTGGCTCATCCCGGCCTGCCCCCCAACCCCGAGTCCCAGCAGGATGGGTAACGCCTGAAGGGCAGGGCTGATTTGGGTCCATCCCGATTTGCTGGGTGAAAAGAAAACCTGTAAGATCATTTCTTCCTGATGGACTGAGCACTTTTTGATAATCAGAGCTTTGTACCTTCTATTTTCATATGCTGATTATGAAACTGGCCGCTGGTAATTGGGGTCAGGCAATGTGCTGCCTTCATCTGAGATTTCTGCTTCACTAAGGCTCTGCTTCACTAAGCGCTATACGATGCCAATCTGATTCTTTGTTCACTCTGGTTTGACTTTCTCATGTGACTAAATTATAACCTTACTAATTTGCGCCACGGACCAGCCGAGTGACGTAGTTGAAGATTTTGAAGGAAAAGAAAATCAGTTTTATTACTTTGTTGTGTGGAACTGGAAGCTTCCATCAAAGAAATGTTTCCAGAGGAAAAAAAAAATGCATAATGATTTGAACGTCTGGTCATCCTTAAGTTCTGACCTCCCAGTTGTGTACTTTGTCACTTTGTTACGTGAATTGGTTTGTTCCTACAGGCAATGGAACACCCATTGCCGCCTGGCTCCGCGGGAGGGGCGGGGGGCGTTTGCTCTGCCGTCCTGAGTGCCCTGATGGCGTGGCGGTGGGGAGACAGATGGAGGAGGTTGATGGGCGTCTCCACCTGTCACTCAAGTGTCCCAGGTCAGGACGATGGCTGGTGGGCGGGTTCTCACTCGACACCCCGTCTCCGTTCCCCCTGGCCTCTGGGGCAGGGAAGAGGCCAAGATGGAGGATGGAGGCTGACCAGGCGCGGCCCCCTCACCTCCTGTGTGTGCCCGGGACCGGCTCTGCCCTCGGCCTCCAGCCCTCTTGCCCGGGTGGAGGGTCTTGTCTGAGGACCAGGGACCAGTGGGGCCGCAGGAGGAGCTTCACGTAGCTCCTGGCCGGCCCTTCTCTGCGAATACTGGGCTGCACAGAAGCCTGCCCTCCGGGGGAGCCCTTGTCACGTGGTCTTTGTGAGCGACCTCAACACCTGGCTGTCGAGGGCCAGGGGCCCCACGGACGATCTGCCGTGTCCCAGGGCTGCCCACGTGGCGTCCCAACCCCGGCTCCCTCCGTCCTTGGCGTGTCCCCCTTTCCTGACCGACCAGCAGCCTCTGTGTGGACACGGGTATGGTGTTGGCAGCGGACTCCCTTCCCACCTGGTATCTGAGCCAGGGGGCCTGTCCCTTGCCCTGCTACCACTCGTCTGCCAGAAGGAATTATGTGACATGCTGCCTTTACCACACGCATAGCCCAATTCCCTGGACAGCACAGCACTGACTGGTTTGTAGTCAGTCTTCCCATTGGTCTGGAACCTGGTTGAGGTCAGGGACCAGGTCTGAATCACCTGCTTCCAGTTCCCAGCTCGAGGCCACACACGGGAAGTGCTTGGCAAGTGCTGGAGGGAGGTGTGGATGGGTGGATGGGTGGATCAGTGGGTGGATGGATGAACGAATGAGTGAACGAGTTGCATGAAAAAAACTCATGAATGAATGAGTGAAGAAACGAATGAATGAATGAGTCAAAAAATGATTTGGGTGGATTTAGATGCTGCTGAAGGAAGGACCATTTTGGCCCCAGTGCCCAGTGATGGCAGGTACAGCTGTGGTCCAAGCACTCCATCGAGTGGGGCCGCTCGCCTTCTCGTGTGAGATTCGGGCCTTCCTGTCTCCACCCTGGGCTTGTGCTGTTGCTTTGAGCCCATGCTGACCCCCGCCCACCTTTCCAGCTCCAGTACTGGCTGCAGCTCCTGGTCAGCCCCATTCCAAGGCAGTAGCCAGGGCTCTCTACCCTGGCTGGGGCTGCCTCCCCTCTGGATACCTGGGACCAGGGATGGTCTCCTAGCTCCGCCCCTCACAGGGCGCCACCAACGAGGTGCCGCGTGGAGGGAGAGGTGAGCAGAGGGGCGGGCACGTCCTTCACACTGCAGACCAGTGGCATCCCGTCTACAGCAGGCAGGACGTGTGGACCGCCGTGAAAATAATGCTGGAGTGCAGTATGACCAGACGGAGCCCACCAGCCACTGAAAAATCCATTTTTCATCTTGCAACCTCATTGCAGTTGAAATTCTTTAAAAATCATCACAAGGAAAAAAAAGCCAAAGCCACTGCTCCCCTCCAGCCCTATTAAAGGAACAAATGCTATTTCCAGAGCTACTCACTTGCCCGTCTCAGTAACCAAGTGTTTTCTTAAGGAGTGTATTTCTACTCCTGTGTAGAAAATCACGTATCAAATGACAGAACGCCGGATAAAGGCTTTGTGAACACAAACCTGACTCAGCCAGGGACGCAGCAGTGGTCCTGCTCAGGCTTGGTCATTCAGCAAGCGGATGCTGACATTCCACGGGAACTTACAGGAAGAGAAACGCAGAAGGGAGACCCAGGTGGGAAGAGCAACCCCAGGAAAGAAGCATCCTCGGCATCTTCTGAATTGGGGGAGCTCAGCAGGGAGGACCTGGAGTCCGGGGGTTTCCCTTGTGACCAGTGCTGCTGCACCTTGGACCTGATGTCCTTCTTCCCCAAAGTAATGACCACACAAGCTGTTATGGCTGAATCGTGTCCCCTCAAACCCATATGCCGAAGTCCTACCCCCAGCACCTCAGAATGTGACTGTACTTGAAGGTGGGCCTTTAAAGAGGTGATTAAGGTAAAATGAGGTCTTACACATGGGTCCTGATCCAGCAAGACTGGTGTCCTTATGAGAAGCAGGGATCAGCACACGGACGCACACAGAGGGGTAACCACGTGAGGACCCGGGGAGAAGACGGCCGTCCACAAGCCAATGAGAGAGGCCTCAGAAGACATCGACCCTGCCCACGCCTTGATCTTGGACTTCCAGCCTCCAGGGCTGTGAAGAAGTCAGTGTCTCTGGTTTGGAAGCCCAAGCAAGGAAACGCACAGGACCCGTTCCCGTGTGACCTCTGTGAGCCCAGCCAGGGGCCAAATGATTCCACCTGTCTCAGCGGGTGGCTCGGTGGCTGGTCCAGGGTTCCTTGGCAGCGGGCACTCTGCACCCAGAGTGTGCAGATTTCAGCCTGTGTTTCTGCTGCCCAGAGGGAAAAGGCTAAGGGGACGGGGACAGTGTGTGTGCTTCCGGGGAAATCGTGGGCATGTGGGCGTCGGCTGGCGTGGGACACTGAAAGGGAAGCCAGGAGGAGACGTGTGCAGGGCTGGCCTGGGGACCGGCGTCCAGGTGGCACCTGACTCGCAGCTGGCGTTCCCCTGCCTGCCTTTCTCCTCCACCAGCCCCGGGGGTGGTGGCCACAGGGAAGTGGGCCCTCGGGTCAGGCAGCCCACAGTCAGGGGCTGGGATGCGGACTCAGGGTCCCTGGCTCCAGAGCGCACTGGCCTGCCACTGGGGAGAAACTGCAGGCCGTGTGCATCTGATTCCAGAGGTAGGGATCGTCCCCATTTTCCAGGGGAGGACACTGCTGCTCGAGAGCTCAAGCGACCAGCCTGCGGTCCCAAGTGCTTCCACCGTCCCTCGGCGAGGGGCTCCCGGGCTGGGGGCCGCAGCCCTTCCAGGGCTAACTTTGTGAGTCCAAAGGTGGCAGCAGAACCGTCGTGCGCTAAGAAGAGTGTAGAAGAGGAGACCGGCTGCCTTGCGTTCTGTCCGGGTGGTCTGCGGTGAAATCGTCCTTCCAGAAGGTTCCTTCGTCCATAGCAGGGGCCTCAGGACCAGTGTGCTGGTTCCATCTGGAGCGCTGGGTGGGCGGGTGTTCAGAGTCACGCTAGTGACCGTGTTAGGAGTGGAAAGCAGACTGGTTTGGGCTGACTGATCCTCCCCAGGATGGCGAGAAACCGCGGGCCTCCGGCCGGTCCCCAGGGCGTGCTCGCAGCCTGAGGTCGGGAGAGCCGCGTGTGAGGAGCACAGGTCTGGGGCCAGGCCAACATCCTCCCAGAGAGGGTGGGCATTTCCAGGAAGACGCCCTGCTCCCAGGGATGCCCTCGGGGAGGCGGGAGGCCTGGGGGCCTGGTGGCACCTCTGCAGGACCCCCACCTCTCCGTCTGCAGCCACGATGGCGTGACAGCTCTGCCGATGGTGCCTGCCCCACCCCTACCCGCTTCCCCCCACCCCTGCCTGGCTGGCCCACAGGGGCCAGAGGCAGCAGAGACAACACTGCTCAGAGAGCCGTGACACCGGCCCAGCCAGGGGGACACAGAGCCCTTTGTGGGGACGGGAGGGAAGAAGGTGCGGGCATCCTGCCCAGCTGTAGGCCTCAGACGGTGTCTGGTCTGTGTTTGCACGACGTCTTCCTACAGCCAGGCTGGAGAAGCACCCCCGCGGTCCGGTCGCCAGGGAGAGGACCACAGTGGTTTCAACAAATCTCAGCCTTGGACCAGGTCCCACGCTTCCCTGAAGCAACCTTGAAAACTCCAGGGTGATGGGCTCGGAGAGGCATGAGCGCGACTGGGGTAGCCAACAGCCATAGGCAGCCCACCCGCCAGCCCCCACCTCCACCTCCATCCAGCTCCACCCCTCCCCCACCTCCACCCCGCCCCGCCCCCACCTCCTGCTGGTTCCATCTGGAGCGCTGGGTGGGCGGGTGTTCAGAGTCACGCTAGTGACCGTGTTAGGAGTGGAAAGCAGACTGGTTTGGGCTGACTGATCCTCCCCAGGATGGCGAGAAACCGCGGGCCTCCGGCCGGTCCCCAGGGCGTGCTCGCAGCCTGAGGTCGGGAGAGCCGCGTGTGAGGAGCACAGGTCTGGGGCCAGGCCAACATCCTCCCAGAGAGGGTGGGCATTTCCAGGAAGACGCCCTGCTCCCAGGGATGCCCTCGGGGAGGCGGGAGGCCTGGGGGCCTGGTGGCACCTCTGCAGGACCCCCACCTCTCCGTCTGCAGCCACGATGGCGTGACAGCTCTGCCGATGGTGCCTGCCCCACCCCTACCCGCTTCCCCCCACCCCTGCCTGGCTGGCCCACAGGGGCCAGAGGCAGCAGAGACAACACTGCTCAGAGAGCCGTGACACCGGCCCAGCCAGGGGGACACAGAGCCCTTTGTGGGGACGGGAGGGAAGAAGGTGCGGGCATCCTGCCCAGCTGTAGGCCTCAGACGGTGTCTGGTCTGTGTTTGCACGACGTCTTCCTACAGCCAGGCTGGAGAAGCACCCCCGCGGTCCGGTCGCCAGGGAGAGGACCACAGTGGTTTCAACAAATCTCAGCCTTGGACCAGGTCCCACGCTTCCCTGAAGCAACCTTGAAAACTCCAGGGTGATGGGCTCGGAGAGGCATGAGCGCGACTGGGGTAGCCAACAGCCATAGGCAGCCCACCCGCCAGCCCCCACCTCCACCTCCATCCAGCTCCACCCCTCCCCCACCTCCACCCCGCCCCGCCCCCACCTCCCCTAGCCCCACCCCCACATCCACCATTTATTTAACAAACACCCACTAAGCCTCTGCTGTGTGCTGGTCTCTGAGCAGGGAAGCGGAGGTGCTCCGTGGTCACCACGCTTGGAACTGCCCAGCAGGGGCCTGGCCGCCGCAGCGCCCTTTGCTGCGGCTCCACATCTCCGCTGACCGGCTCTTGGGTGCTGTGGGCACAAAGTCTGGGACACAGAGCGTGCACCCAAGCAGTGGGCGTGGAGGAGATGCCGCACACCTGCCACCGGCACGGTCGCCTGGCACTTCCGAATCTAGCAGAGCCACACGCAGCCCTTGACCCAGGGCGGCCAGGGGAGGCGGCTACTCCGCGCACGGCTCCCCTCGGCTGTGCCGAGCACTCCTGCACCGCGGCATCCGCTCTCCAGCCCGGACGGTCTCTGCACGGCCCGACCCGGGGCCCGCGGCCTGTCCAGGGCGGCTGACGCATCCCAGATGTGGGACCCTGTCCGTCCCTTATCACCGAGCCCTGGGCACTGTGGGAGCCGCCCTGTGAGGTCACGGCTGTCCAGTTAATCGGCCCGACTGTGGGTCAGGTCCAACCCTGGGAGGCGGGCAGGGGCGCCTGCAGTGGCGGGGGAGGGGGCTTCTAAGACGGCCCAGGGCCCCAGGGCGAGCGTCTTGGGAAGAGAGGCCCCCTGGTAAACTCCGACGACTCCTTTGGCGAATTCCCAGCCTCCGGCCAGGCAGTAACATTAACCACTCAGGTGCCACCGAGCTCCGGTCCAGAGCTGAGCTGCAGCAGTCGGTCTGCCACCTGGTACGCCGAGGCTGTGCCAGACTCCTGAGCTCAGCGACCGCTTGAACCCCCCACTCCCCCAGACTGCAGTAGGTATGCTCAGCAAGGTCACGAGACGCACCCCAGGTCACGGGACAAGGCCTGTGGCCTCAGGTCCCCGACTCAGCAGCCTGGGCAGACCTGCCGGGTGCTCAGCCCAGAGCCAGCGTCAGGACAGGGTGGGCAGGGCCGGGCAGCCTGGGTCTCCCTCCCTCCCAGCGCCAGGAGGATGGAGGACGGTGGTGAGCGGGCAGGCGCGCCTCCACCCCGGGAGCCTGCAGAGACAGACAGAGGCCCCACGCGGCAGGACGGGGACCTGCAGGGAGCGCCACTGCCCGTAGGGCTGGTGCCACGGGGCCTCTTGAAGCAATTTTTAAAAACGTAACTAAGCCACGATGACCGAGCATCCACTCACGCCAGATGTCCGGGCGAACCCGCCTGCCTCCCTTCTCACCGCAGCCACTCAGGGTTCTTGCCCAGTGTCCGTCTGTCCCAGCCTCACGCCTCCACGCCCCACGGCCCCTCTGTTCGGACCTCGCCCCGCCCCCCACAGCCCGACTCCCGTCTCCCCCGGGCTCCCCCCACCCCAGCTCAAGCCAACACCCCTTCCAGTCCCTCCGCAGACTGCACGGGCTGCTCCTCCTGCCTGGAACGCCCTTCCTGCTGCCCCTGGACCCTCGCGAAAGCCACTCTCGGGGACCCTCCTCTACGCTCCCAGCGCTCCGCCGCGCCGGGCACAAGCTAGGGGCTCTGTCCGCAGCAGCAGAGTTTCAGAAGCGCTGGCTGTGAAGGAAGCCGATGGAATTTCACAACTTGCTACCTTTGTGCAGACTTCCCACCGTGGCCCATGAATATAGTCCAGCTGAAACCACGGCATCGTAACAGAAATCTTAGCCTAAATGGATCAACAGTAAGCCTTGGGCATGTAGGGTCACACAGACACGCGGGGCCGCGGCCCCCTTCCTGATTCTCGTGTGCCTTTCACCAGACTCGGGGCTGGTTCGCAGACCCACGTGTGCGTGATTTACACCCGTCATCTCCTCTCTGCGGCTGGGCCTGACAGGCCTGCTTTCCCAGCCTCCCTTGCAGGTGGGGATGGCTGTGTGTTTCGGGCTGAATTCTGTCCCCGAATCCATATGTTGAAGCCCCAGCCCCAATACCTCAGAGTGATTGCATTTGGAGTTAGGGCCTTTAAAGAGGTAATTAAGGGAAAATGAGGTCCTGAGGGTAGGCCTTAGTCCAGTATGACTGGTGTCCTTGTAAGAAGAGATTAGGACACAGACAGAGACAGAGGGATGAGCCTGTGAGGACACAGGGAGAAGGTGGCCGTCTTCAAGCCAGGAAGAGAGGCCTCAGAAGGAACAACCCTGCCCACAGCTTGATCTCGGACTTCCAGCCTCCAGGACTGGGAGGAAATAAACTTCAGTCTGCTTCTGTGTTACGGGGACCCCAGGAAACCAGCACACCATGCCTGGTGGGTCTGGGCAGTGAGATGTAATCAGAAGTTTGGGGGTGGGGTTTCTGGGGGAGGTTTTTTTTTTTGCGGTACGCGGGCCTCTCACTGTTGTGGCCTCTCCCATTGTGGAGCACAGGCTCCGGACGCGCAGGCTCAGCGGCCGTGGCTCACGGGCCCAGCCGCTCCGCGGCATGTGGGATCTTCCCGGGCCGGGGCACGAACCCGCGTTCCCTGAATCGGCAGGCGGACTCTCATCCACTGCGCCACCAGGGAAGCCCCCTGGGGGAGGTTTTAAGAGAGGGATAGACTCTGGGAAGCCCCTCTGCCTAGCCCGCCCGCCTGCCTGTCAGCGTTGGGGAAGCATGTGGTTCCGGGTCGAGGAGAGCGGGTTCCTGGGGGTGCTCATCTCCACACCTCCCTGGGGCGTCTCCTAGTCCCTCCCCCACCCCATCCCTGCCTCCAGGTCAGGCCCCCTGGAGGCCCCCACATCTCCTGGCCCAGCGGAGGGCGGGGTGGGGGGGGGCAAGAGGGAGGCCCTGGGGCTGGAGTAGCACCACCCAGCTGGGCAGACCTCCCCTCCCCTCTGCACCCCAGCTTCCCCGTCTACCAAAGGAGCGAGTGTGAACTCAAAGCTCTACCCTGAGCCTTCCAGCTGACATCATCTCTCTCTGTTAAGGGTTCTTTTTAAAGTCAGAAAGACAATATAAACACGTCATTTAAAATTCTCAGCTCAAGGAAGAGAACCACCCACAGCCTGAGCCACACGCCTCCAAACAGCAAATCCTTCATCGTGGGGAGTTCTACCCCGCACCTTCACCTGCAGTGGGTGTTCTGGACGTCATTACACTCCTGGGCTCACATGGTTTTTCTTGTTTCCTCTGTTAATATTCAATTCTAAGTATTCTCCATGGCACCGTACAGCACTCAAACGGCCACGGTTGCTGTAGCCGTTTCCCTGTGGTTGGACGTGAAGGCTGTTTTCTGATTCTCTCTATGACAACTGGCCCAGCGAGGGGTGGACAAGGTCATGTGCGTGTCCTCCCCTGTGTCTTTGGGATTATACGGTGACCTCCCAGAGTGGGGCTTCTGGGGCGACGTTCGTGCACGTTTTTGATGTTTACCGGCTCATATAAGTTTGCTTTTCACACTTGTTAAACCCCGATTTGTCAAGTCAGCAGTGAGGCTTGGGGATGCGGCTGTCAGCTTACCCCCCAGTGCAGGCACTGCTACTGCAGGACATTTAAATTTAATAGGTGGGCCAGGACTAGAGGGAGGCAGGGTGGACGTGGAGAGCGCTGGGCAGGCCGGGAGCCCCGCGGTCCCATCTCACCCACCCCGATGGCTATGGTCAGCTTACCCCTTTGCTCCCCAGGTCCCGCCCCAGGGAAGGGCACAGCTGTGGGAGCCCCAGCCAGACACCCTGGGGTCACCGCTGGCCCCTAGCGACCTGGTCCTGACAAGGCCCCGGGGTGCCCCCTCCCTCAGAAGCCCCTCCTCTCTATTCCCACCCATGCACCTCTCTGAGCCAGCGCCCATCACCTGGGC
This sequence comes from Physeter macrocephalus, assembly GCF_002837175.3. NCBI lineage: Eukaryota > Metazoa > Chordata > Mammalia > Artiodactyla > Physeteridae > Physeter > Physeter macrocephalus. The sequence goes on along the minus strand of NC_041220.1, from coordinate 142,532,564 downwards.
CTGACAGAGAGGTCTCTCCGTGCTCCCCGCCCCTGGGGGCCAGTGGGGAGCTCCTTGGACTGCATTCAGGGCCCTTCATGGCAGCCTCCACGGCCCCCCACCTTCTCCCCTTCTTGCCCCTGCAGCCCAGAACCAGTCACCTCTGGCCACTCACCAAGCCCTTGGCCAGCCTCGGCTTGGACCCTCTCTGAGACTTTCCCCTGCCTCCGCCCCCAGGGCACCCACCATAGCCCCTCCCTCTCCGCTTCACCTCAGAGGCACGTGGGGACCCTCTTTCCGGCACTGGTCGTGAGACGGCAGAGGTGGAGGGTGAGAGAAGTGGGGACTCCATCCCCAGCCTCTCCAGGTGGCGGTGACGTCAGAGCCCAGCCTGCGACCCCAGGCTCGTGTCTCCGGGCCCGTATCCGGCTGCTTCTCATCCCTGTTCCAGGCTGGACCCAGATCCCCGGAGGGGAGAGAACTTGTGTGTTGACATCAGGGGTCCCGACCCCCACTCCTGGGATCAGGCAAGCGACACAAACTGCTGGTGCCTCAGTTTCCACACCTGTAAAATGGGGCGGCCCCGCCTAGATGGCAGGGGTCCTGTGAGGGTTTGAGGAGACAGTGGGCCGGGCTCCTATGAGACGTCTAGCAGGTGGTGACCAGCTGCTGCTGTGCAGGGTCACGGCAGGAAGGACGGTGCCGTCTGGGGCTCTGGGGGCATGGAGGGCGGCCCCAGGCCCGGCAGATGCTCAGGGTGGAGCCCCGGCTAGGGCAGCTGTGCACGGGCCCTGGGCTCAGCCCGGCCTGGCGAGCGGGGCTCCAGAGAGCACACTGCACGGCTGGTCTGGGCTCTGCCCGGAGGGAGGCCCTCGTCTGAAAAAGCTGAAGGGAGCTCGATGTCGTGCCGGCCTGAGCCCGAGGCCTGAGGGCGCAGGGCTGGCATCCTGCTGGACGGGGCAGCACGGCCTCCCCCAGGCCTGCGGGAAGGGGTGGCTCTGGGGCCTGGCCCTGAGTGTATAAGCCGGGCCCGTGGCATCGGAAGTTTCTCCAAAACGGCCATTCTCTCCTGGCCTTGCAGCTGTTTTTCCTTAAAAAGAAACACACAAACCCAAACCAGAACAACCAAGTGGGGTTTCAGCGGCATGTTTGCCAGGCCGCTGGCGGGCACGTGAGCAAAGCCAAGAGCTGTGCTGGAGAAAGTGCACCTGACAGGGCCCTGCACCCACCCCTCCAGCTGCAACTGCTGTGTGGCGGGCCCAGCGCTGTCCTCCCACAATCCCGCCAGGTCCCTGGGAGGACGGAGAGGCAGCTGGGGCCTCCTGCTCAGAGCCTTTGCACAGGCTGTTGCCTCTGCCTCCAACACCATTACCTTCGCTGTCTCCCCAGCAGCTCCTCTTCCCAGCCCAACCCTCACTCAGCCTCCCCGTCTGTGTGCCCCAGCTGGCCTGCCTGCGTTCCACAGACGGCAGTCTCGCAGAAACGTGCTCTCGCGGAAGACGTGCTCTCTCGCAGAAGTCCGCGCTTTCTCGCGGAAGGCGTGCGCTCTCGCAGAAGTCCGCGCTTTCTCGCGGAAGTCCGCGCTTTCTCGCGAAAGTCCGTGATCTCTCGCGGAAGTCCGTGCTTTCTTGCGGATGTCGTGCTTTCTCGCGGAAGTCGTGCTCGCTCGCGGAAGTCGTGCTCCCTCGCAGAAGTCCGTACTTTCTCGCGGAAGTCATGCTCTCTCGCAGAAGTCGTGCTCTCTTGCGGAAGTAGCCTTTGTGGTTCCCCTCCAGGCTCCTCTAGGCTCTCATGTGAATGACAGTGTCCATTTAATACTTGCGGGACGGAGCCCTGCAGCATCGGGTACCTGCTAACTCCTGAGGCACAGAGCTGAGTGGCCAGGGCCGGGCCTCTGCAGATGCCCCTTCAAAGCTGCGTCCTGATTAGCAGGGAGGTGAGGCGTCCTTCCTGAGCCTCTGCTGATGTAAGTCACTGAGCATCCACAGGCAGGCCCACCCGACTGAGCCGCACCTCCTCCAGGGAGCCCTCCTGGGCCCCTGGGTCAGCACCCCTACTCTCTCCATCAGAACCCCAGACCCCAGCTGGCCTCCCTGCCTGCGCCTGCCCCCTCTCTGATGCTGTTGTAGGATGGAGGCACAAAGGGAGAAAGCAGAGAGCACTGCTCCTATGGCGCTGACATCCCCACGGGGAGAATTAAATTAAAGCATAAACAGTAAACAGAGCATGCCATGTGCTCTGGGGAAAGTAAAGGCGGGGCAGGGCTAGGCTTCGGGCAGCAAGGGTGGAAGCAGGGAGACAGGCAGAGGGTCCCACAGGGACCCATCGGCTGATGGTGGCTCTGAGCGAGGTGGTGGGAAAGTTCTAGGTCTGTGGGTGGCGAGGCCTTTGGGAATTGCTTGTCAGATGCTTGAGATGGTGGTAGACCGAGGGGTGACAGCCGGTCAGATGACAGTCTCCAGGAGGTAGGCCCTGAAGGAACAGATTGACTTTGAGGGTGGCCGGGAGGCAGATTCGGATGGGCCTGAGCCCAGCCATTTGTTTGTTACCTTGTGACTTGGGACAGGTGACAAGTCCTGAGTCTGCTTCCTGACAGTTCAGGAGACACACCTGCTGCTGGACAGGTGTGGGCGCATCCCCTGCGTGGGAAGCCTTCCACCTACAGGTCCGCGCTTGGTGCCGTTCCTCTGAAGGCTGGTCATCTGCCCCATCCCAGGGCACCGCTTCCTGGAGCGCCCAGGGGTCACCCTGGTCCCCCAGCCCCACCACCGTGGCCCAGCTTGCTCCTGCATGACCTCCCTGCCCCTGCCCAGTCCGGAGCCTGTGTCCCTGGACCTCGGGACCCTTCACCTGGGCATCTCCTGGTCCACACCTGCCCCACCTGGGAAGGAAGAGAGGCTGGGAGGGGTGCCCAAAGCGGGGGTGCCCATAATGGAGTGTGGTTCTGTGTCCACAGTGGCCTGGGATCCTTCCCGTGAGCTGCACCCTGGGCTGCAGCCGTCAGCAGTCCAAACTCAAGCCCAGCGTCCATTCCCAGCAACGTCCTGCATTCAGCTCTTTCTGCAGACAAAGGCAGCTCTTTGGAAACATCTCACTTAGGGGTCGGGCATCGTTTCTGACTCTGAGGACCTGGTGTCTCATCCCGCAGGTGGGCACTGGGTCCCGCAGGCCCGCCTTCCCTCATCTCTCCCCACCTGCCCTGGAGCCTGTTCCCACCCTGCTGGGACCAGCCAACTCCCGCGTGCATGCCATCCCCGAGGGGCCCCTGGTCTCCTTTCTCTCCACCGGCCCCTCACCCCTGCTCCTTCTGTCCCAGGTGATCTCAGCCTGGGGTCTCCTCCTCCCAGAAGCCTCCCCTCACCCCCACCCTCCTTCTTGCCCCTGAGCTGAACTTGGCCTGGCGCTTTTTCTTTAATATCTGTTTAAGAAACAAGTCTAGAGTGCTTGTCACGCCAGGCTCCGGTGGAAGCACCCTACAGGTAGTAAAGTATTTCATCTCCAGTTACTCTCCATTCACAGAGGAGGAAACCTGAAGCACAGAGAGGGCCGGTCGCTTGCCTAGTGTCACACAGCCAGCCGGGAGCAGAGTCAGGATGCAGATAGGCACCTGGTGCTTGCATCTGGCCGCCTGGGTCCTTGCCCGCCCACCGCCTGTCTCCCCCGTGACTGCGTCTGGCCCCCCGGAGGCTCTGGCCGGGCCTGGCTGGCCCACAGCGGAATGCGGGTTCATAACCGTGTGTGAAATGCAGATGCCCTTAGATCCGATCCTCCCCATCTTCCAGCTGAGGAAACGGCCCCAGACAGTTGGCGTCCCTTGTATGTCACCAGAGGCCATGTCCAGACCAGCCGGCAGCCCTTCTGAGCCCAGCTGGCCCGGCCCTGGGGTCAAGGCCAGTGCGTTTACTCATGGCTGGGTGAGGGGGGGTCAGTCACCCAGCTTCACTGAACCACACTCTTCTCACCCGCAGGTGACACCCCAACCTTGCATGATTGGGGTGACCATTAAGTCCTATAAACCAGGTAGCCCTGAACTTTAACCTCCCAGGTATCTGCTTGAACGCGGGTCCCGAGTGGGTAGATCTGGGGGTGCCACTGGCGAGCCCCTGTCCAACAAGCTCTCAAGTGACGCCCAGCTGCCCAACTGCGGTCACGCTCCGAGCAGCAAGGACACGGGCCCAGCACATCGAGACCCCTGAGCTGGCCCCTCACCCCCCGTGTCACTGCCCGGCACACTGCTGGGGGCAGGTTTAGGGACTGGCAGACTGAACCCTTTGTGTGGCCATGGGGCTCACAGAGACTGAGCAGAGTATTCACAGCTGTTGTCAGAACTGCAGAGTTTGCCAGCAACGTGGAGGAAACTATCCTAAAGCCCAAAGGACAGATGGGGCCTAGGAGTGTGATTCTGCACACACGCACGCATGCCCACACGTTTTGAGGGTTGGTTGTTCCCACGCTGGGGGCAGAGGGGCCAGATGTTGTATTTTTCTCAGAACACAAAGGAATCTCGGCCCTCACTCCCGCGTCCTTCAAATGGCAAAAATCCAGTGTTGGTTTTGCATCTGGAAACGGGAGGACAGAGTTCCTGGAATGGCCTGAGGGCGGCCAAGTCAGCTCGGTACGGGGGCACTGCGCCCGCGCCTGTGTGTCTCCAGATAGGATCTAAGGGGAGGCGAGACCAGGTGGGGAAGACCTGGGTTCCGCCCCGCACGGCCTGGCCGCTGTGACTTCCCCGAGCACCTCGGGGCCCTGCTGCCAAGCGCCTTCCTCCGGACCTGCAGCGGGAGGTGGACGTGCCCCGTGGAGCAGGTACCCGCCACACTGCCTGGTGGTCTCTGAGAGCCCCGTCTCCTCCAGGGAGCCCAGGGCCCTTGCCTCTCACTCGTCCTCCCTCCCCCATGTCTCTCAGGCAAGGCAGGGTCTCCATCCGCCTCCCTGGGCCAACTTCCCTCCAGCTCCAGTCTGAGCTCTCGCTTATCCACGGCTCACAGGAAATCCTTTTCTTGAGTCTCTTAAAATCACAGTTGTACGTGCGTATAATCTAAGGAGTTAAATAATTCCCAGGGCTTCTTATAAAAAAACAGCAATCCCCTACCTCCCACCCCACCCACCCCAGTTACTCTTCCCCAGAGGCGGCCACTTCCTCTTTTCTAAAAAAGTAATCCTTTTGGTATTTCTGTCTGTATTCCTAAATAACATTCTTGCATCGCTCCTTGTTTTTTCAGCTGAATCAGGATCTACTGACTTCCCCTATGGAGAAGAGGCATAAATTTTCCCTCATCCACTGCCCCTACCCCTACCACCTCCTTCTCAGCACCAGACCTGCGATGCAGAGAGCGTGGTTTCAGTTACATTCACATGATCACGTAAATGGAGCCTACGGCAGAGCCAGGTAATATACTATCATTACTTTTCCTGCCTTACCTTTTTCCCCTGTAGTTATCAATCGCTGTGTTGTTTTATCTGTTTTTTTTTTCTCCATGTGCTTATTGTTAATCCAGCTTCAGACCCTCTGCCTCTTGTCTAAATCTCCAGACCGCAGACACATTGGGTGTTCTGCATCTTCCTGGTCTGGATTTACTCCCTTGTCTTGGGAGCTTGTAGTCTGCTGGCTTTCCAACAAGAGTGCAGGGGAGAGTTCAACTGTCTGGAAAGGTCCATGCCATCCTACACTGGATCGATAGTTTGGCCGGCTGTCCCAAGGGTGTCTGTGCTGCTACAGCAGAATGCCATTGACTGGGCAGCTTAGAAACAACAGGCACTTATCTCTCACAGTTTTGGAGCCTGGAAGTCCAAGATCAAAGCGCCAGCAGACTCAGTGTCTGGTGAGACCAGCTTCCCAGTTTGTAGATGCCATCTTTTTGCTGTGTCCTCACGTGGAGGAAGGGGTGTGTGAGCTCTCTGGGGTCTCTTTTATAAGACCACTAATCCCACTCATGAGGGCTCCACCCTCGTGGCCCAATCACCTCACAGAGACCCCACCTCCCGACACCGTCGCATTGGGGGTTAGGATTTCAACCTGTGAATTTGGGGGTGGGGGACACAAACATTCAGTCTATCGCACTGGGTATAAAATTCTAATTTGAAAATCATTTTCCTACAGAAAAGGGTGCGCAGAGGCCAATTTTGCAGGAATTTCTCCATCATCTTCTAGTTGCTAGTATAACCGTCGTCAAGTCCAAAGCCATCCTGATCCCTAATACTTCATGTGTGATTTTTTGCTCTTCTATTACTTATTCAAAAATTAAAGTAATTTAAGAAAATAATTGTGAATGCTCTCATCTGGCCCTCACGCCTGCATCTTTCAAACAGGCAAAAGCAAGTCTTGGTTTTATGTATGTCCGGGGGAGCTGACTTCACGCCCCAGGTTAATCTCAGGAGTAAATCTTGGCTTTATGTTCCATCTAGTGTGGAGCCAGTGGGTACTGCGATGTGAGGTGGGGGGGTGAACCTTATTGTCACGAGTCTTAACTCCTGTGGGTCTGTGTGCTGTAGAACTGGCCGCGGGCGCTGCGTGGAGTGCCCGGCCCGCAGCGGCCCTTGGCAGGGGGAGCGTCCAGCGCCATCACCCCCTGCGCCAGGGCACCTGCATCCTCCTCCCATCCACCCGCGGGAGCACCCACCTGGCCCAGCCGCCTCTGCGTCAGCCCCCTCCCGGGTCCCCACGGCCCTTCAGGTGGCTGACTGTGTGCGTCTCTCCCAACTCGGCGTGGAGTGGGGAGCACATGAGGCCCCCGATGCTGCAGGCGACCCTCCGAGGGAGGCAGACTCTGTCCCCTCCTCCTGTCTGCCTTGGGTTTGAGTGGGATCATGTTGGGATGGGTTAGAACATGGGTTAGAAGGTTAAAATCACAGGGCCGCCCTCACGGCCATGTAAACCAAGGCTAGGGGCTTGACCCCTTGGGCCTCAGTTTCCACACCTGTAAAATGGGGAGAGGAGAGCTGTTTTGAAACTTAAAGCACTAACGAGGTATGGTTTGATAAGCACTTAGTGGCACAAGGTGGGTCCTCAGACTCACCGTCGGACTGTCTGCCAAGGAGCCAGGGGTCGTTGGTGGGCCTGACGCTTGTGATACATGCCCTTGAGGCTCCACTTAGAGAGGGTCCAGGCTTGTCCCCGGGGAGCTGGAGCCTGATGCAGACCACAGCCCCCTTGTCCCCGACCTGGAGCTGCGGCATCCTGGGAGGCGGGGGACTCCCGCCAAGAAGGGCTGGGCCGCCCGCCCCTCTGGTTCTCATTAGGACTTGTCACCTCCCTTACCCCTCCCTGTCGGGCAGTGTCATGGGCACAGTCCCCTTGGGACCGTCACAGCCCAGGTTCCGTCAGCTCACCAGGGTCAAGCCAGGGGACCTGCACCTTCCAGAAAGGAGATGGAGGAGGGCCTGACGTGGACTCGGGGTCCGTGGGCAGGCCTGGGCTGGGCCACGGGCGCTGAACCGGGTGGCCTGCGGGCCTTCCAGGCATGGGTGAGGATCGCGTCGGAAGCCTCCCTTGCAGGCAGGTCAGCGTGGCTACAGAGGATGGACCCGAGGCAGAGATGGTCAGAGGCTGGAACCCTGGAATAAGGAACCGGCCCTTTTACCCTGGGGACCCCAGGGGCCGCCGGACAATGTGCATTGCCTGGACGTGGGGTTGAGGGAGCGGGCGGTGTCCAGAATGATTTCTGTGACGGGGATGGGGCAGGTGGGGCTGGTGGGGGAGGGATCCAGGAGGTCATTGGGTACCCGGCCAGGTGCTGGAGAGAGGGCTCCCTCTGTGTCCCCCAGGCCTGCCTGGGATGCTCTGATCTTTGTCTCCTGGATCACACCTCTCGGTTCTCCATCCTCGGGATTTTCCCTTCCCTGGTGGTCCGCGGGTCCAAGTCGGCGGGGTCCTCGTGTATTGGTGCCTTTGCGGGAGTTTTGAGCAGTACTTCTGGCCCCTCCTGCCCCCTCCGTGAACACAGTTTGCCAGGAGGGCGGTTTTCCTGTGTCAGCTTCGCCCCGCATTTAGGGTGCGCTGCTGGGTGGGCACAGCACCCAGTCTCTGCTGGGCTAGGTCAGGGCCGACTTCTCCAGCACACACAGCACCCACGTACCTGAGGGCCTGACAGGCTCCTAGGGGCCCCTGGCAATGTTCTATTTTAATTTTTTTAAAAAATAGAATAAAAAGTGAAAATAATAATAAATACATAATAATGGATCACATTCCTACTTGTACCAACACAGTTGTACAATATAATTTTAATATTTTTTAATGAAGGAAGGAATCCACGAAAGCAAAAGCACTGAGCGCCCACGGAGGTCATCATACAGGTCTGGGCAGAGGAGGCACGTGGGCAAGTGGGATGCACGTGGGGTACATCCTCGTGCTTCCTCAGGACACAGGTCCTCCAACGATGACTTTCAGATTCAGAAGACGTTTACTGGGTCCATTTGGACCCTCGTGGTCACGAGGTGCAGAAACACAACTCAAAGCAGCTTCAGCCAAAGGGTGACTGATTGACTCAGTGACTGATACGTCTACGTGCACGTCAGGATTCAGGCACTGCTGGATCCAGGGCTCAGACAGTGTTGTCAGGGCCCAGGCCCCACCGTGCCTCTCAGACGGGCTCTCTTTTCTCTCAGCAGCCCCACAGCGCCAGCTCGGCTGCCCCAGTGGTGAAGACCACCCCTCCACAGCCCTGGGAGCCCCTGGTGAGCAGTGAGTAATAGTTTCTGTCTCGTGGGACAGGCACGGGGCCTGGTGCATAAATGGTGCTCAAGCAGTGCTTCAGGGGCTGCAATAGGTTGATCTCACCTGTGGGCGGGTCAGCCTGCTCCCTGCCCTCTGTTTCCTCCTGCCAACCACAGGCAAGGGGTCATCTGAGGGCAGCCGCCTTGGTTCTGGCAGCTTCTGGGCGGGAGGTGGCTGTGCGTGTCCTGAGCGGTGAGGACAGGTCCCGACGCCAGGCTGAAGTGGACGTGGCGCTCTCGTTCCCTTCCCGTGGGCGGCGGAGGCTCAGGTGTCGCGTGTGGGATGCGGTGCCTGCTAGGGAGCTGAGAGGAGGGCCGCCCACGTCTTCCTGGGGCTTGGCCTGCACGGGGTGTGCGTGTGTGTGAGCGTGGGAACCTGTGAGTCCGCCTAGTGTGAATGTGAGTTCAGCAGGGGTGTGTGTTACTTCCTGGCTGGTGACCTCCTGGCTGCCCACCACTGCAGCCCCCAGCCTTGCCCGCCTCCCCCTCTCCCAGGGCTGCAGGGGAGCCCAGGCCACCTGGCACACTCCTGGTCACCCCTCACTCCCGTTTTACACGCCTTAGTGGCTCCTGCTTTAAAACAGGAGGGGTTGGGAATTCCCTGGCGTCCAGTGGTTAGGACTTGGCGCTTCCACCGCTGGGGCACGGGTTCAATCCCTGCTTGGGGAACTAAGATCCTGCGAGCTGCGCGGCGTGGCCAAAAGAACCAAAAACCAAAAACAACAACAAAAAACGAAACAAAACCAAAAAAACACCCAGGAGGGGTTGATACCTCTGTGATCTGGTCCCCTAGGGTGCCCTGGGGAGACCGAGGCCTGTGGTCCCTCTGAGGCCTTCGGGGTCTCTCTGTCTGTGGGTCCGAGGCCGCCCAGGTTCGCCCTTGGGCCCCTTCCCCGTGCAAGTCTCCTGGCCGTGCCTGGGCCCCTCGTGTGGAGCCCAGCAGGGAGCCTTGTGCACGGCTCCTACTGGGCCGTGTGGCTGAAGCCCTGATAGCCCGCTGCTTGCATGTGACACGTGTCACCTCCTTGCTGTCCAGACATGCCAGCCGGCTGACGACTGAGTCCCCGCCCGCCCGACCCTCTCCGTGCAGGGCTGTCTGTCCACAGGACTGCGTGTGTGTCCGCGCGGTGTCTCTGGCTGTGGGTGTTTGACTGTAAACAAGTGACGCCCTCTGTCCCTGTGACCTCATCTTTCTGCTCACCTCCCTCAGTGCCCCGGGCAGGAGGCCAGCTCAGTTCTCTCTCCTGCCGCACAGGTGGGGGGTGGTCCCACGAGGGGAAGGGGCTGGGGGGTGGCCCGGTGCCCTCCACCTGGGCGCCTGCCTGGGGGAGCCAGCTTGCTGTGCCCTGAGTCTCCCCAAAGGCCTGCGCTCTGCACCGCCAGCCCCCCACTCCTGTACCCACATCATGCGGGCACCAGAGCCGGGCCCGGCACAGACACTACCTCACCCGCCCAGGGCTGCCAGCCGCGGGACCACGGCCACGGCCAGCCGGCCAGCCTGAGAGAGGGGACAAAAGTTCCTGAGTCTGCTTTGAGCTGGGTGTGGGATCTGGGGTGGGGGTGTGGGGTTCACGTCTCAGACTCGTATACCGCTACTCACATCATGAGGATGGAGGGGCCTGCAGTGCGTGCAGCGCCGGACCACTCGCCCATGGGTGGTCTCGGAGACTCTTCATAGTGACCCTGTGGGGTAGAGCCCGTACCCATTTAACAGATGAGAAAAACTGAGGTCTGAGAAGTCAGCTGACCAATTCAGGGTCTCAGAGCCGTGGGTGGAAGGGCCGGGGTGCACTTCCCTGCCTTCTGACGCCAGCAGGCCCAATGACCCCCGGAAATATGCCACCAACGAGCCTCAGGCTGAGTGGGGAGCCTGCTGGAGCCTTTCACGTGCTGAGGAGGTGACAGGTCGCTGTCTCCTGTGGTCCAGAAGTCAAGGTCGAGGCCTGAGCCCAGGGTGGGGCAGGCGAGGGGAGAGAGGCACCAGGGGCAACATTTAAGGAGGCCGAACTCTCTCTCTCTCTCTCTCTCTCTCTCTCTCTCTCTCTCTCTCTCTCTCTCGGGTGTCGGCCTGCGAGCGGCACCTCCTCCAGTGCTGCTCTGGGTGCCTCGCTTTCCTTGTCTGGCCTCCCCAGGTAGGGGTGGGCTGGGGGCCGGGAGGCATGGTTGGGGCAGCTAAGTAGGCCGAACTCTCTCTCTCTCTCTCTCTCTCTCTCTCTCTCTCTCTCTCTCTCTCTCTCGGGTGTCGGCCTGCGAGCGGCACCTCCTCCAGTGCTGCTCTGGGTGCCTCGCTTTCCTTGTCTGGCCTCCCCAGGTAGGGGTGGGCTGGGGGCCGGGAGGCATGGTTGGGGCAGCAAGGACCTGTTTAAAATGCGAGGGCAGGGGACTCCCGTGGCGGTCCAGTGGTTAAGACTCCGCGCTTCCAGTGCAGGGGGCGCGGGTTCGACCCCTGGTCGGGGAACTAAGATCCCACATGCCGCGCGGCACGGCCAAAAAAAAAAGAATGCGAGGGCCCGCCGAGGCATCCAGGACTCCAGGCTCTGATGTTCTGGAGTTGGCCCAGCCTCACGCTGCGGAGCCTGATCTCTGGCTCCAGGAGCAGTTCTCCCGGGGGGCTGTAGCGCTAAAACATTCTCAGACTTTAATTTTTAGTTAGATACAATTTATTTCTCTCTGGTTTGAAGAATAACATAGTCTCGTCAAACGTGCCACCTCCAGCCCCCTGAGAAGCAGCATGTGGTCCGTACAGCAGCCCAGCTGGCTGGGCCAGGGGCCTGAAACCCGCCCTCCCCGCCCCTCAGTCGGCAGCCCGTCTGCTCCCGGCTGGCTTCTGCGGAGACGCTGGCACCCCGGAAGGTCCTGGGTGTCTCCACCACAGGGCTCCCTCATGGACCAGCTCCGTGCAGGGTGCCGTCCTCCTGGGCCTGGCGCTCGGGAGGTGAAGGGTGAGGCCCTACCCAGGGGGCCTCGCGTGCTCATGGGTCCCTGTTCCCAGTGGCTCACGCAGGGCCGGACTAGGGTGGGTGCCCAGGGCACAGGTTAACGAGGTGCCCACTTTCGGGGGCGTGCCAGTGCAGAGGCGTGATTTGGGCATCATAGCTGCAGCCCGATGCCTGCTCGGCAGCTGGGTGACCCAGCGGCTGTGGCACCCGGAGAGGACAGAGCTGCCTCTCCTGGGTTGCCAGGCCACCTCCAGCCTGCAAGGAGTGTGGATGGGGGTGTCACCCGATGCTAGGGACCCAGCCCGGTCGGCGGTCCTGCGGCTCAGCTGCGCCTGGGCCCGGGCAGCCTCCAGGCTCCCTGGTGGGTGCCCAGGGCACAGGTTAACGAGGTGCCCACTTTCGGGGGCGTGCCAGTGCAGAGGCGTGATTTGGGCATCATAGCTGCAGCCCGATGCCTGCTCGGCAGCTGGGTGACCCAGCGGCTGTGGCACCCGGAGAGGACAGAGCTGCCTCTCCTGGGTTGCCAGGCCGCCTCCAGCCTGCAAGGAGTGTGGATGGGGGTGTCACCCGATGCTAGGGACCCAGCCAGGTCGGCGGTCCTGCGGCTCAGCTGCGCCTGGGCCCGGGCAGCCTCCAGGCTCCCTTGTCCCCCACACCCCGTGTGCCTGCCTGGCCCCTGTTCCCAGCATCCAGCCCCTGGGCCTGGCTTGCCCCTCCCCCAGGACCATCATCTAGCCTCCTGCTTCCCTGAGAAGTCACGGCCTCCCCATCTCTCCTCCCCGTCTCTCCTGGCCTCCCCAGTCCTGGCCTCCTCCCAGGCTGACACTCCATCTCCCCCCCATCTCTCCTCCCCGTCTCTCCTGGCCTCCCCGTCTCTCCTGGCCTCCCCAGTCCTGGCCTCCTCCCAGGCTGACACGCCTCCGCTTCTCCATCCGCCTCGCTTCTCCCCAGCCACTGGCCAGACTCACTGTCTTGCAGGCCTCCTGACTGTTTCCTGGTCGGGCTCGGCACAGGGGCTCCTGAGGGGCACGGGCCTCCTGGGTCCATCTCTGGGTGCCCAGCGTGCGAGAGTCCCTGACCACCCCTCCTCCCTTGGGGTATCGCTGTTCCTCCCGGGGGCCTGGGGTTTCTCTAGAACCCGACTTGGGGGCCTGCCTGGCGCCGGGGTCCTGCTCAGAGGTGGGACCCTGCTGAGCTGTCCCAGCCCTGGGGAGCGTCCGCTTGATGTGGCAGGCATCGTTCCTCCATGCGCTCGTTCCGGAGCTCTAAGTCAGGCACCCCTCTGAGGGTGGGCTGGGGAGGCTTGCCCCTCGCTCAGGCAGGATGTGATGAGAGTCTGGACCCCGAGGTCGGGGAGGCTAGGAAGGAATGGGTGAGAACCGTGAACTGATTCTGCGAAGACCAGACTGGACCAGGTTTGGTTGTTGAATTAAGCGCCAGACAGAACTAGTCTGTGCAGTTAGGAGTCAGGCTAGACGAGAGCAGGGTTCCCAAACCCGGGGTTGTGGACACCGGGGGCTGAGTAGTCCTCCATTTAGGGACCAACCTATGCAGAACAGAGTTTTGAGCAGCGTCCCTGGCCCCTGCCCACTCGATGCCAGCAGCGCCCTCTCAGTTGTGACCATCAAAAGCGTCTGCGTTCCTTGCCAGACGCGCCCCGGGGTCCACACTGCGCCAGCCGAGAGCCCCTGGACTAGAGTTTACCCGTAGGCATTCCTGGTACCGTTCTCTTTCAGACCCGGGGCTGGGTGCATGGCATGGTCACCTTGTGAAGAGTCCGCAGCTGTACCCTTATGATTAGAGCTTCTCTGTATGTACGTCATAGCCAGGAAAAGGTTCATTAACAAAGGAATCACAGGAAAGTAGGATGAAGGACGTGTCGTAATGTTTCAGGGTCTTCGTCAACAGCGAGCTCTGAGGGTGCCCACCGTGTGTAGAGTCTCAAAGAGCCCCCAGGGGAATCAATCCGAGGTGCTTTGGAACAGAAGGATCTGTGCCCTGGGGGAGTTGAGTCCCGTGCCCTCAGGCTGGTCGAGCGTCGGTGAACGGGTCTCCTGTCCTGACCCCGTGCTTTTAGGACTTTCCTGTGCTCTGAGAGCCCCGGGCCTGCCCACGGTAGGTCTGTGATCACACAGGGTGGGTGCAGCTTGCATGGTGAGAAGGACAGCTGACTGAGCGTGCATGGGCCGTTTTCTGAGCTTTCTGCTGAACTGCTTTCAAGTTTTCGTGAAGAGAAGACAAGCATTTCTTCATTATTGTTATTCTAGTTCAAAACAAGTCTGGAAACAACCTAGAGGTGCAGTAATGGGGGATGAGTAGTGCATTCTTGTGTCTCCACATATCGGAAAATTAGGCAGGAATTAGCATCTGTGCTTGAAGAAAAGCTGAACGTTACATAATATGAAGTGGGAAAGCAGGACTGAAATTTACCTACAGCGTGATCTCAACGCAACAAGATTCGGACATAGGAAAAAGACGAACATCAGAGAATAAACGGAGAGATAGTTCATGTTCGTGGACAGGAAGCCTCTATATTGTCAAGATGTCAGTTTCCCAACTTGATCTATAGATTCATAGCAACCCAGTTAAAATCTCAGCCTGTTTTTTTGTGGAGGTGAATAAAAGACTTAGAAGGACACACCAAAGTCGGCAGATACTGCCGCTGTGCCCTGACATTGCGAGTGATTTAATTTTTTTACTCGTGCTTTTCTGATTTTTCTGCCATGAGCATATGCTGCTTTTAACGTTAGAAAAGAGCAATGAAGTTATATATTTTTTAAAAGAAATAAATGCAGAGAGAAAGAAAAGTAAGCAGAGAGGGGCCGGGCAGAAGAGTTTAGCAGCAGAGCCTTTTGGAGTTAGCTGGACGGGACCCAGGAGTGTCACTGGGGCCAGCTGTCATACGTCTCCTTCCCGGTGTCTGGGCACCCCGCCCCCAGCCTGCCCCATCCAAGGGCTTTGCTGGAGAGATAGTCCCACAGTGAAATTCAACTCAGACTGGCCTGGGGTCTGGGCCTCTCTGCATTTTACATCTGCGGAGATGGAACACCTGGGAAGCATCCATTTTCTATGGTCTGGATGGGCCGAGAGGGGATTATTTCTCCAGCTGGGGTCCTTTCTTTTAAAAGGCTTTTGAAAGAGATGATGGAGCAGATACTGCCGAAAAGCCCAACTGCAGTTCCTCACGGCCAAGTCCCCTGTCCACAGAGCCTGCAGCGGAAAGGCCCCAAGGAGGCCCAAGGACTGTGAGGGCATTGCTCCTTGGACTCTGCTCTGGCTTTAAGGCCTTTCTCCAGTGCCACCTCCTCCAGGAAGCCCCCTCTGGTTTCCTGGGCCCACAATGCTCACCCCTTTGCCCGGTGTCCTAGTGTGCTTGACCTGCCCTGTCTTGGGTCACTGGGCTTTTTCTGCTTGTGGAGGAAACTAGGGAAGGGGATCAGGCTGACCCCAGTGACCCCTGACAGGGGAGTGAGGAAGTGAGTGAGGGATGGAGGGTGCATCAAGAATCACGGCTGCAGGCTCCCGGGGCTCAATCCCAGTGGGGCCCCCTGGGAGACTGTGGAGCACACCTCAAGTGGTCCCACCCAGGCATGAGGAAGCTGGCATCACCCGCAGGCGGCCATCCCTCACTGGCTGAGGGCCACTCCTGGGCGTAGCCTCCCAGGCATGTCCGTCCTGCCTGGGCACCGGCTGGCACACTCGCAGGCTGGTGCTTTGGCCTGAAATGGCGGACAGAGGCAGCCTTTGGCTGGAGTGACGGGGCCGTCAGCAGGTGGGCTGGCCTAGGGGTGGGGATGGGGCGTCACCACGCCTCCTCCCGTGTCCTGGGGCGACCACAGGACCCCAGAGGCTGCGCCCCCCACGCTAGCCCGGAGCGACATTTGATGCAAGGCAGGCTGAGGACCCAGGTTAGGCCGCCTGCCACTTCCCCCAGCCCCTCTCTCCTTGGGCCCAGAGCAGGTATCCGGAGGTTTGATGAAGAAAACAGAGCCAGGACAGTCCGTGCCAGCTCTGACCCATCCCGGGGAGGTGACAAGCTTTCATTCATCCAACAAATATTTATCAGCAGCCCCAGATCTGCCAGGCCCTGAACCTGAGGCTGTCACAGGGGCTGGTAGTAGCTCCAAGACTCAGAGTCAAAGCAGGACCCTTGATCCCTGTAAAACAGGCTCAGGCCCGGGAGGGGTGCTGAGCCTGCAGGCAGTGTGCGCGGAGCTCTCGCAGCTTGACTTTGGAATCACATTCCAGCTCCACCCGCTTTGTGCTGTGTGACCTGGGCACACCCTTAACCTCTCTGATCATGTCTCTCATCTGCAAAAGTGGGAAACAAACTCAGTTACAGGGTCATCAGAGGATTCCATGCCATCCAGACATCAAGTGCTCAGAGCACAGCCTTCCACCTGGTGAGCGGTCAGCACAGCATCACAATGGTCAGGGGCCATGAGATGGGGCTCTCCCCACCCAGAATGTGTTTCTGAGAGCAAAGCGGGCTAATGCCCACCCTTTCTAAAGAAGGAGCCAGAACCTCCCTGAAAAGGTGACTAAGGGGTGCTGGGCATACCGACCTGAGCCGTCACCCGCTTCTGGTGATGGTGATTGAGAGGGACCTGAGGGAGGGTGTTCAGGGGCGAGCTGCCCGGGGGCCGTGCGCCTCCGTGCCCAGGTGACGGGAGAGGCACGTGCGGGCCCCAAGCCGGGCGCAGGGCTTGGAGAGAACCACTTGCCAGCTGCCCGGGAGCCGTGCGCCTCCGTGCCCAGGTGACGGGAGAGGCACGTGCGGGCCCCAAGCCGGGCGCAGGGCTTGGAGAGAACCACTCGCCGGCAGAAAGGTGTCTCTCCGAGCCGCACAGAGCCGGGCGCGGCCGTGGAAAATCCGAGGGTACCAGGCGAGCAGGGAGGCGAGGGACGAGCGCCAGCCCTTGCAGAGCGGAGGGTTGAAGCCACGTTCCAGAGTGGCCTGCCCGGGAGTCCTCCTGTCAGGGCAAGTGGCCCCGGGGAGAGCAGCAGGGTGGGGTGGCCTGTGGGAAGCAGGAGCCAGGGGGTTGATCCCAGTTTTCCCGAGGGCAGCCCTGCGAGGCTCTCGTTAGCCGTGGAATAAGTGGACCAGCCAGGAGTGCACATACTTTTGCACAGACGTGTATTTTTCTGGTATGGATTTCTGGGTTGGAGCAATGAGCACTTAACCCTCTAATAGACACAGGGGCCAAACTGCCCCGCAGGAAGGTCTCCTGCCCGCGGTGGGTGTGTGGCCTGTCTCCGTACCTGGGCCCGGATGGACCTAAGTGCCTCCAAGCTCCGCTGGTACGGTAGGATGGCATCTCGTGATGGCTGTCACTTTCCATCCCCCATTCTTGGCGCCTCTGGCCCCTTCCCTTGTGCTTGCTGACATTTGTTTGTCCTCTGTGTGATGCGCCTGGCCCTGTCCTTGTGCAGGCAGGCAGGGGACACGTCCCCTCTCTGGGGGGGTATCAGCAGCGCTCACTGGGGCTCTGGTGGCGGAGGCCTTGTCCCGAGGAGCGGGGAGCCGGGACCGCAGCCCGCGGGGCCGATGCTGAGGGTGGCACAGACCAGCCCGGTACCTGGATGGTTGGCTTGCCAGAGGGTCAGAAGCGTGCAGGCAGGAGGGTGGAAGGTAACTCAGGCGCCTTGAGTCTACGGTGATTATTTAAGAACAGCACTAGGAGAACTGAGGCAGAAAACTGTCCCAGTTTTAGAAAGGCTCCATTTTCTAGACTCCAAAAGTCTGAGCCCAGATGCCTCATTTCACAGACGGGGAAACTGAGGCTTTGGGAGGGGGGAAGGGGTCATCCGGCTGACTCCCCAGGGTGGCTGGGAAGAGGCACACTTGGATCCCGTGTAAAGGCAGGAGGTAGGTGCAGAGGGAGGGCCAGGGGCTGGTACCTGCTTAACCATTGGCTCTGTGGGTAAAACAAAGACATAGCCCTGATTTGCGGGGTCTGCCACCTGTCACGTGTAAATTCTCCCACAGTGGCTGATCTTGAGCCACCAACATGATGCTGGTGAGCATTGGAGCTGGGGGGGCACACAGTCCAGCCTGGTGGGGACAACCCAGGAAGGCTTTCCCCGCCGCAGCCTCCCGGGCCCAGCTGTTCCTGCTTCAAGGAGGATCAGAGAAGCAGCTGGGCAGGCGGCACCTTAATCCACAGGTGGGCTCCTCTGGGGCCAGAGCATCTGTCCGCCCAAACGAGGGGCGCTGCCTGCGTCAGGCATCCCTCTCTGTATGTGGGCGGCTCCCCCAATGGGCAGGGTTTGTCCCAGACACTTCTGGGCCTGCCCACTGCACTGCGTGGCTGAGACCAGCCGTGACCACGCTTGGAGTTTCACAGAAAAACTTGCTGGGCCCACTTTCCTCAGAGGAGCCTCGTGGATGCCTTCTCCGCCTGCCTGTGTCCGTCCTTCCAAAACCACGAGGACAGGTATTATTATCCCCATTTTACAGGTGAGGAAACTGAGGCCCACTCAGCCAGCTCCAGGCCCCACATTAGTTCCACTGAACTAATGGCACAGATGACATAACAGCTGACCCTGCTGGGCAGTGCTCCTGTGGGAACCACCACCTACAGCTGTGCCCTGAGTGTGCGTCCTCTGGCATCTCTGAGCTGTAGTTTCTTCTGGAAAGACTGGATGAGATGCTGTGCCCTGAATACTTAGCACGGGGCTGGGTGCATGTTCATTAACACCATGGAACAAGTGTGTGGAAGCCACCATGGATGTGCTTGAGTCAGGGAATGCCTCGTGGCGAGCCTGCCTGCTGGGAGGATACTCTGCAAACTAGGGCAGGGGACTTGCTGCTCTTTGGGGAGACCAGGGAGGGGAAGGGGGAGTGTGCAGAGAGCAGGTGGAGCGGGGCAGAGTGGAAGGCGGTCCTCCAGTGAGGACTGGGGTTCCAGGGGAAGCAACCCTATTGTAGTTTGCAGGCATTTTTAAGTTGTTTGCTGTGAGGCTGTGATGTACCTTCCCTCCCTTGTTCCCCATGAAATCTTCAGTAGTCAATATTCCTCTCATATCGTTTGCAAGAGGATTCTTCTTGAGAAGTACTGAAGAAGATGGTGATCACAGTAGTGATGCTGATGATGGGGTAGTGGTGATGGTGATGGTAGTGATGGTGATGATGGTGATGATGGTGATGATGATGGTGATGGTGGTGATGATGGTGATGATGGTGGTGATGATGGTGATGGTGATGATGATGATGATGATGGTGATGGTGGTGATGATGGTGATGATGGTGATGATGATGGTGATGATGGTGATGATGGTGATGATGGTAGTGATGATGATGATGATAATGGTGATGATGATGGTGATGATGATGGTGGTGATGGTGATGATGATGGTGATGATGATGGTGATGGTGGTGATGGTGAATGATGGTGATGGTGATGATGATGATGGTGATGATTGTGATGATGGCTCCTAATACTTGGGGATACCTACTAAGTCTCAGGCACAGTTTTAATTTTATTTTACCTGATTTATCCCATTTATTCCTAATGAACCGTCTCTAAGTGTACACCATAGTGATGATGATGATGATGATGATGGTGATGGTGATGATGGTGATGATGATGATGATGGTGATGATGATGGTGGTGATGGTGATGATGATGGTGATGATGATGGTGATGGTGGTGATGGTGAATGATGGTGATGGTGATGATGATGATGGTGATGATTGTGATGATGGCTCCTAATACTTGGGGATACCTACTAAGTCTCAGGCACAGTTTTAATTTTATTTTACCTGATTTATCCCATTTATTCCTAATGAACCGTCTCTAAGTGTACACCATTATCGTTCCCAGCATGAGTTCCATGTCCCCATTGCTCCAGGTGAAAGAGCTGCTCCTGCAGGTGTAGGAGTCCAAGGGCTCCAAGGAAGGGGGTGCCTGGATATTCTGAGCCTCACAACCACCCCTATGAGGAGGGATTGCTGTTCTGCCTCCCAGGTGCAGAAACTGAGGCCCAGAGAGGGAGAGCCTGTGCCTAAGGTCACAGAGCTGGGGACTCAGAGACAAGATGAAAATTCATGTGGGCTTGACTCAGAGCTTTCACTAAGCATCTAGGCCAAGTGATAGAAAGGCAAAGAAGAAGCAGCCCTGCCTCAAGGAGCTCACAGTCTCATGGAGGAGACAGGCAGGTAAACTGACCACAGGGGAGGAACAAGAAGGCCACCTCAGCTGAGGGGTCGAAGGCTTCCTGGAGGAGGTGGCCTTTGGCCCTGGAGAGAAGGGGAGGCATGCTCAGATGGCGGCTTGGGGAGGCCAGCAGGCAGGGTCTTGTATTTGCTCTGCTCACATTCTCAGCCGGGGCTCCATCCTGAGCCCCCAAACCTGCCACTGGGCACTCAGAATGCCGGCCTCAGCAGCCATCTCTCCCAGACCTACTCTTAGACTCATTTCAGCTCTAAATGCAAACACATTGTCAAGATAGTGGCCAACTTGGATCCTGTCCACGAGCAGCCCACTCTGCGACACCAAAATAGAAAATGGCTCTATCTGTGGATGTCATGGCCTGCTGGCCAAGGCTTCTCCTTCAGCGGACAGATCCAGACAGCCCCGCCCTTGGATGACCCGGACACATCGATGCTTCCTACCCAAATACAGTATAAAAATGCTTGCAGAGACATGTTGCGGTTAACCTCATAAAAAGGCACTTCTTCCTGGGGCAGATCTCGGTGTCAGGCATATGGGAACAGGCAGACCTCAGGGAGACCGTGGATCCTACTTGCTAAAGGAGTGTGCTCGATGTAGTTTATCGTTATCACGGCTTCCCTGAGTTAGAAAGCCACTGGATGTGAGAACTGGGAGTTTTGGACGATCTCAGGAACATAGAAATCATAATGGCCCCTAGTTATTCATTGCGTTCTCACTACGGGCTGGTGCTGTACTAATAACTCACCTGAATCCTCTCTCAACCCCATGAGTTGGATACATTGCTATCCCATTTCATAAATGAGAAAATGGAGGCTCAGCCAGGAGCCTCTGTCTCCTCCCCCTCCCCCATCTCCCCCAGCAGGATCACGCCCCAGGTGCCTCTGAAGTCACCAGCTTCTTGGCTGCCTTTCCCTCCCTGTCCCAACTCCCCACTCCCTGCAGTGCTTCTGGGGGTCACCTACGCCTGAATCCATGGCTCAAGGTCAACATCCGGGGGACCTGGCCTCAGACACCTCGTGTGTAAATGCTTCGACCTTGGTGTGCCTCCAGCCCTCACCTCCTGCCAACTCTTCTTTTCAGAGAATTCCAGGATATGGTGTTTTTTCCTGCACACTTGCCCCTCAGCGACAATGACTTCTGTTATCTGACAAGACTGTCGTTACTATTTAGAACAAGCAGAAAAAGAGGTCCCAGGTGGGGATAGAAGATAAAGGTAAAGACGATGGCTGGAAGAATAGAGGGTTTGCAAAGAAGTCCTGGGGCCTCAAAGAGGCTGAGAACACGCAGGTGAGC
Source organism: Physeter macrocephalus (assembly GCF_002837175.3). Lineage (NCBI taxonomy): Eukaryota > Metazoa > Chordata > Mammalia > Artiodactyla > Physeteridae > Physeter > Physeter macrocephalus. The sequence continues at coordinate 142,511,464 of NC_041220.1, read as the reverse complement.
CTGGACTTGGAACCATGGAAGGGAGCCAGGTGCGGGAGGAGGACCGGATGCAGGAAGCGGCACAGCCCAGCGGGGATGCCGCGACCCTGGGTGACTGTGGGATGGATTAACCCACAGCATGTCAAGCAGTGGAGTTGCTCAGTGTCTCAGGAATCCAGGTGGGCCTGAAGGCAGGAGTGAGAATGCTGGGTCAGGAGGTCGGGAGGAGTGAACACAGAGAGGGATGCTTCTTGCTCTCTGTGGGACCAGCAGAGCAGGTCTGGACTGGAGGGAAAGCAGGCGCCCAGGTCTCCCTGCCCCTCAGTACACTGATTCACAGACTCCCTGCCTCTCGGTACACTGTGATCTGGGTCATGACAGATCATCTAACAGATTGGTGGTCTTCATAGTTTTATTTCAGTGAACGTAAGCATATACACAGGGCCTTGTTGGCCCCTGGCTGGTGCGGCCCTGGGTCCCTGAGCTTTTCACATGCACAGTCTTTTGTCAGGAGATTTGCTCAAAGCTCAGCCCTCGCTGATGGAGAGGGGGGCCCGGGTGGCAGAGAGGAGGGCCGGATGGCACACTGTCCACGTGTATGAGCAGATTGCAGGTGGCGGGGAATCAGCTGCACCTAAGCGTGACCCCCAGAGACTCAGACATATCCATCCCAGCCCAAAGGTATGCCAGCTTTGGGGCAGGAGCCCTGGGAAAGCTGTGAGCCAAGGGGAGTTGAGAACAGAGCTGGGTCTGTTTGGAAATGGTTCATCTTCTGAACAAGGAGTTGGGGCACAGCAGGTCTGGGTGTCCACTCCGGGCTGGACACTGAGACACGTCTGTGCGTCAATGAAATAGAAAACAAATATACAATGGAAAGGGTCGAAAAGGTCAAATCTTCTTTAGAGAGTAATAAAATGTATTACCTCCTGATAAGACTAATCAGGATAAAAAGAGGGAAAGCACAAATGGTGATGTCAAGAATGAAAATGGGACATAATGGGAGAAACAGAGGCCATTAAAGAAATAAAAAGAGGAAATTATGAACAATTTTGTCAATACTTGCAAAATTTAGCTGAAATAAATACATTCCCAGAGAAACACAACTTGCCTAAGCTGACATAAGAAGAAATGGAAATTTTGAATTGTCCCTGTTACACTAAAGAGGTTGAATCCATAGTTCAGACCTTCCCAAGAAGGTTCTTGGAGAAAACTCCAAGAATAGATGTCATTACCAGAAAATTCTATCACCATTTAAGAGAGAAATAATGTCAATCTTATACAAATTTTTGCAGAGAACAGAAAAAGATTAAACACTGCCCAAGTCATTTTATGAGGTCAGAATAATCGTGATAGAAAACTCCGAAGTGAGTTTTTCCCAGAAAAAGGAAAATTATAGACCAGCTACTAATGCACACAGAAAACGCAAACAAAATGCCAGCAAAATATTTAAAAAGGATATTACACCATAATAAGATTTTGTCCAGTAGTGCAAGGTTGGTATAGCATTTTAAAATCAAGGTATTTCCGTACAGTAACAAAGCAAAGGAGGAAATCATTTTAGTAGAAGCAGAAAAGGCTTTTGTTAAAATTCAATATTCATAATTTTTATTATTATTGCAAACTAGCAATAAAAGGAAACTTTCTTAAGCTGATAAAGGTTAGTATAAAAAAACTTATAGGAAACATTATTTTTAATGGTGAAATGTGGAAATCTCTTCTTTTGAGATCAGAAACAAGATTAAGATGTCCATTATCAGTTTTTCTACATAACATTGAACTAGCGGTTTTAGCCAGTGCAACAAGGCAAGAAAAACAAGTAAAATGTATTAAGATTGAAAAGGAAGAAGCAAAACTCTCATTATTTATAGATGATGTTATTGAGTATGTAGAAAATCCAAAATACTCTCTCTATATATATTCTTAGAATTAAAAAGGTTGCTGGATATAAGACCAGTATACAAAATTATTGAAAAATAAGAAAAAAATCTTAAAAACAATCTTAAAAAATCTTAGAAAATTTTAAAAATTTTTGAAGGATACTATTTACAACATCAAATGTAAGCAATCTACACAGAAAACTATATGACATTTTTGGAGAAATTAATGGAAATTTAAATAAATGGGGGAATACCCACGTTCATGTAGTAGAAGCCTGGATATTATAAATGTCACCTCTCTCAAAGTTGATCTGTAGATCCAGTGTCATACTAATGAAATTCACAAGAGGTGGAACTTGACAAACTTATTCTAGGATATATGCAGAAAAGCAAAGAGTCAAGGACAGCTAAGCACCCTTGAAGGAAAAGAACAATGTGGATGGTTTTACTGTACTTGATAATAAAATATATCATAAAACTAAAGTGATTTTGACTGGATGGTGTTGGGACAAGGATAGAGGGGAAGATCCACAGGACAGAAGAGTCCAAAAACAGGCCAGGCATATATGGGAGCTTGGGCTCTGACAAAGGGAGAAATAGTTGCCTTTTATGGGACAATGAAATCTCCATATGTCCAGATGGAAAAGGATGGGACTTGACCTCTCCTTTGCACCACACATAAAAGTCAGTTCCAGCTGGATTATGTATCTAAGTGTAAAATGTAAAATGATAAAGCTTCAGGAAACTATCAGGAAGGTAGGGATCCTGAGGTAGGAAGATACTTTCTAAGCCAGATATAAAAAACACTGGCTAGGAAGGAAAAGATGGGTAAATTGGGCTATTAAAACAAACCCTTCTGTTCATCAAAGGATACCTTTTGGAGAGTGGCAATGCAAGCTACAGAGACAGAGAAGGTATTTTCAGCACAAAAATCCTGAAAAGAGCTCATTTCTACAGTGTATAAAAGAACCACCAAGCAATAAGAAAAGGGCTGTTCTAGAGAGTAACGGGCAAGATGTGGAACGTCCCGCACCAGAGAGCACATCTAAATGACCAGCAAGTGTTCGCAAAGCTGCCCAGGCTCCCAGGAGTCAGGGATTTGCGAACTGAAACCAAGAGCTACTGCTCCGTGGCCACAGGATGCCTCACACTCAGGGCTGTGGCTACATCAAGCGCTGGTGAGGAGCAGTGAGAACGCTCATCCACGCGGGGGGCGGGGGGGTGCAAGTTAGTAAAACCACCTCGAAAAGCTTATATTTCTACCCAAATGGGATGTACGTGCAGCCAATGACCCAGCCGCTTCGCTCCTAGAAAGGCACCCAGCACAAATGCTTACCCAGTCTCTGGAGACGCACACACATGCTCACGGCTGCGTGGAGGAGCTGGGGCACAGCCCCGAGCTGGAAACGGCCCAGGTGTCTGTCACCAGGAGACAGGTGCTCGTGGACCAG
>NC_041220.1:142488625-142507657 GCF_002837175.3 Physeter macrocephalus | reverse complement strand
AAGGTACCATTGGCTGACACTCTTAGGAAGAAACATTTCCTTCTGCACAGACACTTTTCCTCAGCGAGGGAACCAGGAAAAGTGGGACTGGCAGCCATCTGATGACCTTGAAGGGACAGCCTGCCTTGAAATGGAGCTAACTGAGGAGTGGAACTGAGAAAAGGAGAGAAAGCAAGCTGGTCTTGAGCCTGGATCATGCCATGCCTGAAGCTGTTGTTTCTAAGCTATCAGTCGATTGAGCCAGTAAATCCTCTGTAATGTTGACGTCAGCTTGTTTTGAGTTTCCTGCAGTTACCTGCAGCTTAGATTGTTGTACAGGGGCTGTGCCCAGCCAGACCCTGACAATAAACATAGATTCAAGAGGAGAGCTCAGCCAAGTGGTGGGGGTTATGCACCTGCCACTTACAGAGTGCCTGCCATTGCTGGGCACTGTCTCTTTTATGCCCCCAAGACAAGGTTCCCTTTGTGCAGGTGAGGACCTGAGACCAAGAGATCACCGAGTCTCACCCAGGGCGAGGATTTGAACTTGGGTCTGTCTGACTCCGGAGCCCATGCCCTTCTCTGCCCCTAGGCAGTCCCCAGGTGCTGCGTGTGTGCTGGAGCCCAGAGCCTGGCCACGCTGGACTTCCAGAACCAGGGAGGCCATGGGGCTCCCCACCCGGTGGACCCCAGCACGCGCAGCCAGCCTGCCACGTCCACTGGCGCCCTCTGGGCCGCACACGCCAGGGGAGCATTGCTAGCTGGCTCTGAGTATCCCTGCAGGAGGCGTGGGCATGGCCTATGCCTGGCACTTTGGGAGGCAGCGCATGGTAGAGCCATGAGCCAGCTCCAGGATGCGGGGGGCTCCAAGCTCACGTTCTAGGCTCTGCCACGTCCTGCTGTGTGACTGTGTCGGTGCTCTTTCGCCTCTCTGACCCTCAGTTTCCTCCTCCTTAAAATGGGCACACTGGGCTTCCCCGGTGGCGCAGTGGTTAAGAATCCGCCTGCCAATGCCCGGGACACGGGTTCAATCCCTGGTCCGGGAAGTTCCCACAGGCCGTGGAGCAACGAAGCCCGTGCGCCACAGCTACTGAGCCTGCGCTCTAGAGCCCGCGAGCCACGATTACTGAGCCCACGCGCCACAACTACTGAGCCCACGCGCCACAACTAGTGAAGCCCGCGCGCCTAGAGCCCGTGCTCCGCACCAAGAGAAGCCACTGCCGTGAGAAGACCGCGCACCGCAACGAAGAGTACCCCTTGCTCACCGCAACTAGAGAAAGCCCGCGTGCAGCAAAGAAGACCCAACGCAGCCAAAAATAAACAAAAATAAAAATAAGGAAATTTATATTTTTTTTAAAAAGGGCACACTTGGCTCTCACCCTCCTGTGCACTACATCGCTCTCGGCTGCCGCCAGGTAACCAGCTGACCAGGCGGCAAAGAACCAGGGCCCCCGTCCCCACCTCTCAGCCTGGGTACCGCCTCCTCTAAGTACCTCAGGACTAAATGTACCCCACACCTCCCAGCCCTGTGGATGACGGTTTCCAGCCTAAACACACGCCCCTCGCCCACCCATCATCTCTTTGACCCTCATCCACTCCCCCGGCCCGAGCCCACCCCTCCCCTCTCTCCCAAACCCCGGACGTCGGTCCCCATCCCCACCAAGTGACTGTGTGACAGCACATCCGGTGACCTGTTCCCAGGACTCCTCACCGCAGGGAATTCCTCCTCCGGCCCCCCTTGGTCCCGGCTCTTATGTCACCAGAAACGGCTCCACCTCCGAAATCTCAGTTTCTAACAATCCCCCTTGCTTTTATTTTATTTATCTATTTATTCTGGCTGTGCCGCGTGGCTTGTGGGATCTTAGTCCCCTGACCAGGGATTGACCCTGGGCCACGGCAGTGAAAGCGTTGAGTCCTAACCACTGGACCGCCGTAGAATTCCCCCCCCTTAGTTTTAAAACAAAGATAACAACTTCATCGGGATATAATTCACATGCCATACAATTCACCCTTTTATAGAGTACGGTTCAGTGGTTTTTCAATATATTCACAGGTATGTACGACCATCACTACAATTAATTTTAGAACATTTCCATCACCCTAAAAAGAAACCCTGTACCCGTCAGCTGTCACTCTCCATTTCCCCTTCACCCAGCCCCTGATGACTACTTATCTATTTTCAGTCTCTATGGATTTGCCTATTCTGGACCTTTCATATAAATGGAATCATACAACACGTGGTCCTGTTGTGACTGGCTTCTTTCACTGGGCATCACGTTTTCAAGTTTCAACCATGTTGTTGCATGTATCAGTACTTCATTCCTTTTTAGGACTGAGTAATGTTCCATTGTGTGGCTATACCACATATTGCATGTCCATTTGTAATCCATTGTTATCCATTAATGGATGTTTGGGTTGTTTCCATTGTGGAAAACACTGTGAACATTCATATGAAAATTTGTGTGGCCGTAAGTTTACAAATCTCTTGGGTACATACCTAGGAGTGGAATTGCCGAGTCATACGGTAATTCTATGCTTAACCATTTGAGGAGCTGTTTTCCAAAGTGACTGCACCATTTCACGTTCCCATCGGCAGTGAGGCTCTGATTTCTCCACATCCTTGCCAATGCCTTTTATTTTCTGCCTTTTAAAAAATTAACGTAGTTATCCTACTATATATAAAAATTATGTAAAAATTACTATATAAAAATTAACGTAGTTATCCTACTATATATCCCCTTGTGGTTTGGATTTGCATTTCCCTAATGTTGAGCATATTTTCGTGTGCTTATTGGCCATGTGAATATTTTCTTCGGAGAAATGTCTATTCAGATTATTTGCCCATCTTTAAACTGGGTTACATGCCTTTTTATTATTGAGTTATAAGAGTTCTTTATATATTCTGGATAAAATCCCTGTATGAAATATATAATTTGCAAATATTTTCTCCCATTCTGTGAGTTGTCTTTTCACTGATATCCTCTGAAGCACAAGAGTTTAATTTTAACATGGAGTCCAATTGGTCTATTTTCTCTTTTGTTGCTTGTGCTTTTGGTGACATATCTAAGAAGCCTTTGTAACCCAAGGTCACAAAGATTCATTCCTGCATTTTCTTCTAAGAGTTTTAAAGCTTTGGCTCTTCCATTTAGGACTATGACCCATTCTGAGTTAATTTCCGTATACGGTGTGAAGTAGGGACCCAACTTCATTCCTTTGCACGTGGGATGCCATGGTCCCAGCACCATTTGTTTAAAAGACTATACTCTCCCCACTGAGTGGTCTCGACACCCTCTCCCCTTCCGCACTCTGATATACAGCACTTTGTCCATCACCTGTCCTGCTCACGTGACCCTCTGCAACAGTTCCGAGCCCCAGACCCCCTGGAGACGAGCAGGCCTGACCTTTCCCGTTCTCTGGAGTCAGTCAACATTGTGGAGATTTTCCTCTCCCTTCCTTGGGCGGCTCTGATCTTAGCGTCGATTCCTCAGGAAGTTCTCGCAAAGCCTATTCTCTCCTCTTCGCTCTCTGTCTCTGTCTCTCTCTGTCTCTCTACCTCTGTCTCTCTCTCTCTCTCTCTGTCTCTGTCTCTCGCACAGATTTTCTCCTGGAATATTTGAGGGCGAGTTGCAGACATGACACCTCCTTCCCTTCAGTTCCTCGGCGTGCGTGTCCTAAGCACAGGGGCACCCCCTGCGTATCCGCAGCACGGTGAGCAAAGGCTCAGGTCTGCTTCTGGGGAACCCGACCAAAGACAGGGTGAGGTGAGAGGGCAGACCGTCTGAGTGTCCGGCCTGAGGTGAGGCTAGGAGCCCAGCCCAGGAAGGCGTAGAGTTGACATCTGAAACCAGGAAGAATCCACAGCATTTCTGCAGCGCCCTGGGGACACTGGCTCATTAGCGACGCTGCGCTCGAGGCTGGCAGCTTACGGGGGGGTGGGACAGAGGTGCTGACCCCGGCACTGGGACGCGGGCAGCCTCTTCGCCCTCCCCGTGGCAGGCTCGTGGCACTGTCTGCAGCATGTCTCCCCACCAGCTGGGCAGACAGGCGGGGACACTGCCCCGCCGCACCGTACACACCTGCCTTCCCACCCGGTGACGCTCTGCCTGTGAGCTGCCAGGTGGCTGTTAGTTGTAAGTGTGTCCGGCGAGGGAGTCGGGGTGCAGAGAGACGGAGCTGCTGCTCATAGCACGGGGGCGCCAGCTGCTTCCCAGGATCCAGATTCGGGGCAGGGTGCCCACGGCCAGGGCCGTGCTGCCCGGCGCTGGACGCAGCTCCTGCCTCCCAGGTCCAGCCAGAGGGCACTGATGGCGGCGTGGACGTCCCCACCGGGCAGCACTCAGCATAGCCGGAATGTCCCCCTCCCTGGAGGAGCCCGAAGGAGGCTCTCTGTGGCCAGAGTGCGGGCAGGGGTGGAGAGGTGGGCTCCGGCCGAAGATTCCAAGCGGGGCTCCTGGGGGGCAGGGGCTGGAGGGTGAGCTGAGGTGTGTCCTTGAAGGGCGGCTTCGGCCGCTGTGTGGCCAGGAGGGGCGAGGCAGGGCTGAGCGAGGATCGTGTCCCAACCAGGCTGTGTCCCAGTGGTGTCCAGCCCTGGGCTCGGCACTTTTGTGGCACTTTGAGCTGCAGACACGATGCCCCTTTAACCTTAGCACCCTGCGTGGATACGGTCCGTGCAAAGCCTGCCAGGCTCTTCCCATCCTGCGCGCGGCCGGGGGCCCCTATAATTTCCCTGCAGGATGGGCGGGGAGCTTCAGTCTCAGGCCCCGAGGTCCCCTGTCCCCGGCGAGGCCCCAGCGCTAGGCCCCCGCGCTAGGCCAGCTCCGGTCACGCCCCAGCCCTCCCCGACTTTGTGCAGACACGGCATTTGGGCTCCTGCTCTGGCCCAGCCGTCCTGGGTGACCTCACCTCCGAGGCATGCCCCCTCCCCGCACCCCTTCCCCCTCCCCCTCTCCGGGCCTGGCGCTCCAGTGCGTGGCCTGGGCTCCAGGGCCTCCTCGGGGTGTAGCTCAGGCCCCTCCTCTCCATCTCCTGGGGCCCTGCAGCCCCCAGTTCTCTGCCTCCCAGCCTGGCCAGGCTCCCTGCAGTGACCTATCTGTCTGGAGATGGATGGTGGTGATGTTTGCACAACATTATGAATTACTTAATGCTACTGAAATGTACACCTAAAAATGACCTAAAAGGTGAGTTTTATGTTATATCTATTTTACCAAAATGGAAAAGACCCAACCCTCGGTTACTGGCAATAAAGGGCCTCATGCTGTGATGGGGTCAGCCCCCCGCCATCCCACGTCTGTCACCTCTGCGCCCACCTGGGGAGATTTTGGCCAGGCCTCTGCCCACACGGCTTTCCCTCCAAGTGGAGCGCCCGCTTCATCTGGGAGTGCCCTCTGTGTTCTGAACCTGTGCAGGGTGCCTTTGGGGGACGGGGACACCTGGACAGACAGATGGACAGGGACGGACTCTTGTACGGGCGAAATGCTGCTCACCACGGGCTCCTAGGAACGTCTCCCGAGGAGATGAGCAGTTAAGGCTTTGCACGCATCCTGAGCTGTGATGCTTCCCGCGGCGCTAGTTCTGACACTGAAAGCCAGGCGTGACTTAACGCCACGTGGTAGGGGGTCTGAGGGACGGTGCGCCATGGGGCACGGCAGCGGCACGTAGGCTTCCGCTCAGAGCAAGTGGAAAGTGTCACGTTCCCTCCTAGGGTGACGAAAGAGGTCACGCCCCAGAGGGGGCCTATGATGCCATTTGGGTAAAACTTAGACAGGATGTATGCCTGTCCATCTTTCTATCAAAATCTGGAAGGAAGTTCTCTAACATGTGCACCATGGTGGAGGGACCCTGGTGATCCTTTTTTTTTTTTTAAATCGGGGTAGAGTTGTTTTGCCACGTTGTGTTAGTTTCTACCGTACGGCGAAGTGAAGTGCTCTACGGCGGGCTCTCATCAGTTACCTACTTTATACATGTTAGCGTATCCATGTCAATCCCGATCCCCCAATTCACCCCCCGATACCCCACACCCCCGCTTTCCCGCCTTGGTGTCCCTACGTTTGTCCTCTACGTCTGTGTCTCTATTTCTGCCCTGCAAACCGGTTCATCTGTACCATTTTTCTAGATTCCACATGTATGCGTCAATATACGATATTTGTTCTTCTCTTTCTGACTTACTGCCTTTCTCTCCATTGACACGTATGGAGGGTATAACTTTTAAGAGTTGTTTTATAGAGATGTGTGTGTGCTCACGCGTGCATACGTGTGTACGTGCGTGTGCGTGTGCAGGGGGTGTGTGCTGGGTGCCGTGTGGGGGGGGGCTCGCTTTGCCTGGGTGGGTGTCGGCGTCTACACTCCAGCCACTGTCCCGCCCAGCAGACGGTCCTGGTCCCCGAGGTGCGTTCCCAGGGCCCGGAAGAGAGCTCTTCCCAGACTTCCTGTCCTGGAACTCATTCCGGAGGGGAGGAGGAGAAGGGGGAGGCCCATGGCCTCCAGCGGGCTCTGGGCAGGGCCAGGATGCTGAGAGCGCAGTGCTGGTCAGTTTCCTGGGGACGAAAACTTGCTTTTCCCTTTGTTACCACAGACCAGAAGAGCAGAGCTTGGCAGGGTCTCAGAAAGCACCCACCCGGAGTGTACAAGTGGGGAAACCGAGGCCCAGGGAGGGCATGAACTGCGCCCCAATCAGCCCTGCGGCTCCTGCCCCTCCAGCCACCACCCCCAAGGGGTCCCTCCCCCTCCGGCTGGCCGCGGGCTGCACAGGAGCAAAAGAGGCCTGAGCCCTGCCCTCGAGGAGGCAGGTCCAGGAACATTCATTGAGCACCGCTGCATACACCGCCGGGACAGGCCAAGGGACAAGCTTCCAGTCTGCATTTGGCCAGAGTCTGCATCGGAAATTGTCCTTGAGACCACGTGCCCCCTCCAAGTAGCAGCTCTGCCACTCCCCAGCTCTCAGCTGCGAGCGACGACCCAAGTGTCTGAGATGCCGTGTCCTCACCTGTAAAGCGGGGGTGACCATGCTGACCTGCCCCAGTGGGGTCAGGGGTGACCTTCCCAAAGCGCTGCCCGGACAGCGCCCAGTAGACACGCTCACGGCCTTCCGTCTGCGCTCCCCGACATCCTGCGTCACCCCCGCCACGTCCCCCTCCTCTCGGGCCACGGGCCCCCTGCTCTGTGGCTGCACGGCGAGGAAATGCCTGTGTGGTGACGTCCCCTGGGCACGCCCACACAGCCACTCACGCAGGCAGTGGCCAGCCTTCTGCCATGGGCGGGGAGGCCGGGGGTAGGGGCGACGGGCATGTCGGAGCACCCGGGAGGGTCTGGCCCTCTGTTATCCATGCTTCTCAGCTGTCTCTCTGTTTCTGTCTCTCTCTCAAGTTGGAAAAAGTAACTGTTATTATTGTGCAGCTCATTTCTTATAGTATTGTGATTCCTACTCGTACTTCTTTTTTTTTTTTTTTTGCGGTACGCGGGCCTCTCACTGCTGTGGCCTCTCCCGTTGCAGAGCGCAGGCTCCGGACGCGCAGACCCAGCGGCCACGGCTCACGGGCCCAGCGCCACCAGGGAAGCCCCCTACTGGTACTTCTAATAATAAAATATTCTTGTGGATCATTTAGAAAGTAGCAAAGAATAGGCAGACCGTTTTTTTAAAGTGTTTTTTAAAATTTATTTATTGATATATGTACATATATATGTTTGGCTGCGTTGAGTCTTCGTTGCTGTGCACGGGCTTTTTCTACCTGCGACGAGCGGGGGCTGCTCTTGATTGCGGTGCGCGGGCTTCTCATTGCAGTGGTTTCTCTTGTTGCCGAGCAGGGGCTCTAGGCGCAAGGGCTTCAGTAGTTGTGGCTCCTGGGCTCTAGAGTGCAGGCTCAGCAGTTGTGGCGCACGGGCTCAGTAGTTGTGACACATGCACTTTGTTGCTCCGCGGCACGTGGGATCTCTCCGGACCAGGGATGGAACCTGTGTCCCCTGCGTTGGCAGGCGGATTCTTAACCACTGTGCCACCAGGGAAGACAGTTTTTAAAGCTACCCCCTCAGAGTAGGTTGGATGGTGGCCCTGAAAAAGATATAGCCATGTCTTAACCCCCAGACCGGTAGGAATAAATTGAGTTTGGGATTGACATACACGCACTACTATATATAAAGTAGATAACCAGTGAGGACCTACTGTAGAGCACAGGGAGCTCTGCTCAATATTCTGTAATAACCTAAATGGGGAAAGAATTTGAAAAAGAAGGGATACATGTGTATGTATAACCGAATCACTTTGCTGTACACCTGAAACTAACACCACATTGTTATTCAACTCTACTCCAATATAAAATAAAAATTAAAAAGAAAAACAACAACAGACCCTGTGACTGTGAACTTCCTTATTTGGAGATAGGGTCAGGACTTCCCTGGCGCGGTCCAGTGGTTAAGGCTCTGCACTTCCAATGCAGGGGGCGCGCGTTCGATCCCTGGTCGGGGAACTAAGATCCCGCATGCCATTTGATGCGGCCAAAAAATAAGTCAAAAAAAAAAAAGAAAAAAGGGAAATAGTGTCTTCACAGATGTAATTGAGCTAAGGGTCTTGAGATGAGCTCACCCTGGGTTATCTGGGAGAGCCCTAAATCCAGTGACGGGTGTCCTTGTAAGAAACACACACAGAGGAGGAGGAGGAGATGTCCACACAGAGGGAGGCAGAGATTGGAGTGATGGGGCCGCAACCCAGGAACACCTGGAACCCCCAGAAGATGGAGGGGGCAGGCTCCTTCCGAGAGCCTCTGGACGGAGCCCGGCCCTATAGACTCCTTTATTTGGACTTCTGGCCTCTGGGGCAGTAAGAGAATCAGTTTCTATCTTTTTAAGTCACCACATTTATGGTACTTTGTTATGGCAGGTCCAGGAAATGAATACTGCCTACAACCCCAGCAGTCAGGGTGGGTCCTGGTTGACAGGCGGGGTGTTGTCCTCTGGCCTTGAGTCTTGGGGTGTGTATGTGTGTGTGAGTTTGTTATGTAGTTTAGATCTTACTGACAGACTCTGTAGCATCTTCATTTTAAAAAACAGGGTTTCATGAAAAATTTCTCATTTTATCCAGTAATTTTCACAGAATGTACTTTTTTCTGACGACCAAATGTATATTACAAAATACGTGTGTATTTCATAAAATTTGGAAGATACAGAAATATACGCATTAGGAGTAAACATTATACCTGACGATGGCAACCCGAGATAACGATCATGTTTGTGCTTTTCTCCGAGGCGTGCACCTCGGTCAGAATCTTGTCAGGACATGTAAAATGGTGCGGCCACTCTGGAAAATAACCTGGCAGTTTCTTAAAGAAAAAAGAAACCTAAACTAGACCTCTCGCATTCCTGGGTGTTCATCCCAGAGAAATGAAGACTCGTGTTCACACAAAACCTGCACATAATCCTTCAGAGCTGCTTTCTGGGTAAAGCGACAACTTACATGAATGGTTAAGCCGACCGTGTGCACCCGTCCATCTCACCCGCACCGTGGACGCCACTCCCAACACAAAGGAGGAACCCACTGATAAACACAACAACTTGGGTGGCCTCCAGGACATCATGTGGAGGGAAAAAGTCAGTGTCACAGCTTCACACACTGTGTGATCCGGTTATGTAAACTTCTTGGAAGGACAAAATCACAGAGACGAAGAACGGATTCGTGGGTGCAGGGGTTTAGGCATGGTGAGGAGGGTGTGACGTAGGGAAACGGCCGTGGGGGAGGACTGGCTCTGTGTCTTGACTGCAGGGTGGTTGCATGAATCTACATGTGTGATAAAGTGGCACGGACACACACATACACACACCTTCTAATGCCGGTTTCTGTGCCGTTGTTACATGAGATGCAATCAGCTGGGTGAAGGGTGCATGGGACCTCTCTGTACTATCTTTGCAACGTCTTGAAAATCAGTAATTATTTCAAAATAAAATGTTAAAAAAATCCTCCTGGGAAAACAGACACCAGTCTCGGCATTTCAAACAGGTGATGAATAACAGGCACTGGTCTCGGGACAGCAACGGAGGCTCAGAAAAGCTGCAACAGTGCACGAAGCCACCTCCACCCCTGGGCAGAGGAAGGAGGGGGGTTCCCAAGCTCTGGGGTCCCCTGGCCGGAGCTGGGGGAGATCTGGGGAGCCCTGGCCCTCCCCGACTCTCCCGGGAGCTGAGCCCAGCTGGAAGCCAGCTGGCAGCCCTGAAGGGATCTTCTCTCCCCCAGACATGGGGTGGATAGGGAAGGCAAAGGGGCGCTGGGGAAGCCCGGGTCAGTGAAGAGCAGGTTGTGCGTAGTGGACCCTCCCATCATGGCCGTGCGTCACGTTTATCGACTCACATCACAGAGCGACCACTTCCCCCTTCGTTAAACCTTCTCAAAAGCACGCTTTAGGTGGCCACGTGTCACCTAGCCGGGTGGGTGCTGTCATCTGTTCCGTCAACCCCGCCTCCTCGCACCGTGCGCTGCCACCGACGACGCCGGGGTGAATGTCCCGGGCGTGAATGTTTGCGGGCGTCGTGATGGTGCCTTTGGGGTGGAGTCCTGTAGGAGTAGTCGCGGGGTCACGGATATAAACTCCTTTACGACTTGGCACTGAGAGCCAGCTTGCTTTTGAGAAAGCTTCTACTGGTTCATCTCTCCCCCAGCACGAGGGCCCGTCTTGGTGCACCGTTGCCGTCCTGGAGCCTTATCTCTAAAAGGATACTTGCTGCGCGCGGTACCCCTGCAGCCCAGCTCCTGCCGCCTGAGGAGTGTCCTCGGAAGGTGACGGGGAGGGTGTCCGGCACGGGAGGCCGGAGAGCCGCCTTGCTCGGGGATGACGCCTGGGGTCTGGCCGGCAGCTGCTCGCCTCAAAACCCTCCCACCCGGCGGCTGCTTGCTGGGCCCTCCCTGCAGCTCCTGGTCCCAGGGCCTGGCCCTGGCGTGGCTCTTCCTGGAATTGCCCTGGACGCCCCTCTACCTGCTGCCGCCACACGCGCACTCACCCAACCACACGCGGCATCCCGGGGGCGCACAGACGACGCTGAGAGCTGGAGACATTGGCTGTCACAGAGTCAGGCCCCTGCACGCTTCCCCTCTGTGGGACCCTCCCCAGTCCGCAGGCGGGATGTCCGGCCCCTTCTCTGCGCCCACTTCTGCTCTCTGTCTGCCTCATCTGCCTTTACCCCCAGCGTGTGCTGCATCGTCCCTCCCAGCGGCTCCAAGGGGACCCCCAGAGCCAGCAGCCACCCGGCAGGGGCTCCGTGAACCCCTCACCTCACTGATGGGACCCAGGTCTCTCAGGCACACTGTTTGGAGCCCGCCCGCTTCCTGTTGCTCTGAAACGTGTTCACCCCTTCTCCCATAACCATGTTATAGATGAGAGCCCGGGGTCCAAGAGGGGAGTGGCTGGCCCGCAGCTGGCAGGTGTCTCTCCAACCTGAGGTTAGGCCGGAGGGCCCTCCCCGGGTCCTGCCAGCTGCAGGAGGCTGTGATTCTGTGCAGGGGACACCGGGCCGGATGTCCCTGGACTGAAAGGGCCCCCACGGGAGTAGGGGAGGCTGGACTTTGAGTCAGAGGCTGTCGGAGCTTGGGGGCGCCCACGAGAGGCAGTCGACAAACACCCCCCCAAGTTCCAATCACCACTCGCCGAACCTGGAGTTCAGACTTCTGGTCTCCCACCCCCTGGGGCGGGGGACCGTTGTTTCTCTTCCCGTGTGGCTGGTGTTTAAACCGAGGCTCAGAAGAGGGAAGGGCCCATGTTTGACAAGGCGCGTGTGAGTTGCAGGCACGTGAGAAGCAATTTTACGTCTTCTCACTGCAGTGCAGCATGGAGCTGCGGCCGAGGGCACAGGGCCTAGGTGGGCAGCTGGAAGGATTTTCACAGACAGCACTCCCGTATCACCCCACCAGGTCAAGAAGCAGGTGGCGACCAGCCCTAGTTGTCCGCTCCTGAAGCCAGGGTGGGGCTTACCGGCCCCGAGGGTCCAGGTAGACTGGACACAGCTATCGCCCTCACTGTTTGCCAAGACAAACTGTCACGAACCGGGGGCTTAGAACTTGTTTGCTTTCGCAGTTCTGGAGGCCAGAAGTCTGAATCAAGGTCCTGGCAGGGCCGCTCCCTCCTAAGGCTCCAGGGGAAGATCCTTCCTGCCTCTCCCAGCTCCTGGTGGCTCCAGAAGTTCCTGGGCTGTGGCCATATCACCCCAACCTCCACATCCGTCACCACCTCTTCTATCTCTTATAAGGACTGGTCTTTGGATGCAGGGCCCGTCTGCATCATGCAGGATGACCTCATCTCCAGGTGCTTAACTAATTACACCTGCAAAAACCCGGGTTCCAAACAAGGTCACATTCTGAGGTTCCGTGTGGACCTGAGTTTGGGGGATGCTATTCAACCCACTACCTGTCCTCAGGGCCTTCCCAGCCCCCTTGAGATTATAGCTACATTTTAAGCCCGACCAGTAGGCAAATAATACGTGCCATGAATTTTTTTACCCTGAATGGCAGGGCCATTTTATTCCCCGGCTGTAGGCCAAGGGGCCTCATGCAACAGTTAAATAAATAAACCATGAAGGAAACAAGCAAAGCATTGAAACTGACACAGGTGATGAGGGGAGATCTGTGACATTCACAGCCCCCACTGGACACCATCCAGGCTCCAGCTCCAGCCCACTTCCCATAAGGGTAAGCCCACCCCCATGTGCTGACCTCCCCAGGGTTACCGGGACACGCCACCCAGGGTGCAGGTCGGGGGGAGCTGGGAACCACAGGCTGGGTCTGGGTTCTGTCCTTCCCAACCCATGTCGCCTCCTTGGGCCTCAGCTTCCAGAAGGGGCTGCGGTCATACGGTCCCTACAGGTGCTGCATCCTGAAAAAGCCACGGCTCCAACCATCCAGCCAGGACACGTGCCGTAGTTCAGAACAGAAATTCCCACACGTGCATTTGTCAAAGACGCAGTTCACAGAAGTAGCCTGGCAAAGTCTCTGCAGCAGGAAATCCAACAACGATCTGCCTGGCCCGTCCTTCGGTGGGAAAATATATATGACAAGAACTCATGGTGAAAAATATGGCCTGGGAAAGAGGTGCTTAAGGGATTTCTGAGAAGAGAAAAGAACATTCTGTTCTGTGCAGAAATTCTCCGAGTCTCCCTCCACGTGGGTTCAAAGCCCTTTCTCAGCCACGCAAGGCAAACCTGCTGCCGTGTCCCAGGGAGGCTGAGAGGCTCCCTCAAACCCCAACCCCTGGGGACACTTCTGCCCGCTTCCTGACCATCTTCACGGGAGGCTCACTCCTCCCGGACCCGCCTTCAGTCAGGCGGTCTCACGCCCGTGCCTTCCTGCGCTAAGCCTCCTGGGAGCCAGCCCAGGGCTGGGCGTGGCACAGCCGGTGGATGGACCCACCCCAGGCCCCATAGTGAGCACGACCCTGGCGGGCAGGCAGGCGGTGACAGTCTAGTGTGAAGAGTGCTGCACAGTGAGGTGTAGAGAGTAAAGTGGGGTCCTGGCGAGGAAGCCCTGCAGCCGGGAAAGGCTTTACGGAAGGGGCCATTCATAGTGGGTCCTGAAGGGTGAGTAGGAGCCCGCTGGGCGGAGGAGGAAGCGCGCATGTGCAGAGGAGGTGTGATGGGTGGATTGTGGCCCAGTGCTTGGGGGTCATCCCTGGCATGCTCTTCCCAGAAAAAGATAAGAACAGTGCCATTTACTGAGGGTTTGTACTTTACAAACACACCCTCACATGATCCTTGCATGTGACCCCTGAAATCGACATCATTACCCCCATTTTACAGGTGAGGATACCAAGACTCCAAGGGGGTTAAGTTGCTCACAGGTGCAGGTGGCTCTGAGCTCTGGGCTATGCCTTGGACAGGTCCCACATGGTCCCTCATATGCCCGGTGCGATTGTCAAAAGTGCCAGACGCCCCTGACAGCTCCGTTCTGAGGTCTGTCTGTCCACGTGGGCAGGCATTTCTGGGGGTTGCCGCTTCCTGAATTAGAGACGAGGTCAGTGATGGAGCCGGGCAGACCTGAGTGGAAACACCGTTCGGTTCGGCTGCATTCTGTCCCTCCCCCTAATTCCTCTCCTTTCTCCTCCCCCCCACCACTCCCTCCCTGTCTCTCTCTCTCTCTCTCTCTCTCTCTCTCTCTCTCTCTCACACACACACACACACACACACACACACACACACATCTCTCAAAGGAAAAGAAACCCAGATCTCAGAATCCAGACCCCAGACCCAGCACAAAGCAGCCCTCAAGGGCAGAAGGGACTCACACACGGCAGCCGGAGGGCTTGCACTTTCCTGGAGGAACCTGCCAGCCCCCGCCTGTGTTCCTGCAGAGCCAGCGGTGCCCACACACGATCTGCGTTCCCAGGCTCCAGGCCACCCCCTTTCCCTCCCTCTGGGGCACTCAGACTGCCTGTCCCAGGCTGCTGGTGTGGAGGGGACCACCGGCCCTGCCCACTTCCCTCTGGCGCTTGGCAGGGGGGTGCCCCCATCTCCTTCACCCGGCTCTGTAAGTCCACCTGTAGGGTTTGAGTTGCCTGAGACGGCTGTGAGCAGCAGGATGGTGCCCTCTGAAACGCTCACCCCCTAACCTTGGGCTCCGTGACCTTATATGGCAGATGTGGTTACAGTAAGGACCCCGAGATGCGGGATTCTCTTGGCTTATCCGGGTGACCCTGCATGCATTCACAAGTGTCCTTATGGGAGGGAGGTAGACAGATGGCAACGGGAAGATGAAGCAGGGTCATTTGAAGATGCTGCCCTTGAAGGCTGGCGTGATGCGGCCACAAGCCAAGGAATGCCCGCAGCCAGCGGTGCTGGGACAGGCAAGGAGCCATTCTGCCCTAGAGCCTTTGGAGGGCGGCCCTGCTGACCCTGGATTTCACACTTCTGGCCTCCGGAACTGAGAGCATACAATTCTGCTGTTCTAACCCACCCAGTTTGTGGGCATTTGTTATAGCTGCCACAGGAAACTAATAGGCCCTTATACCTGAATAAATGAGTGAAAAGTTAAAAGGAAGGACTGGCTTCCAGTCCAGATCCCTGTGTGCGCCTGGTGTGTTTCCCTTGCGCCCCTGCCCCGCCCCCTGCATTTTTCCAGAAGGGCCCACCCTGCACTGGAAGCCCGCAGAGGAGAAGGGTTTGCTTTGAACCGACGCCTGGAGCACTCCCGAGTCACCTATGGGCCCTGGAAAAGCCGGCAGGTATGGGGATGGGGAGGGCAGGCCTCATGCTTCTGAGCCCACTACGTGGGAGTCATGGCCCCGAGCGCGGAAAAGATCAAGGTTCTCACTCAGGCTGCTCTCAGAGCCATCAGGGAGCTTTAACCAATTTTTTTTTTTTTTTATCTGCACGGCGCCTGACATGTGGGATCTTAGCTCCCCAACCAGGGCTCGAACCTGGGCCCCCTGCAGTGGAAGCACGGAGTCTGAGCCAGGATCGCCAGGGAAGTCCCAGCTTTAACCGATTCTGATGCCAGGTCCCCACCTTGAACCAATTCACGAGAAACTCAGGGCAGTGACCATGCTCGCTCCGTTCCCGTGACTGTGTTACTCTCGCCTTTAAACGTGGCAGCCTTAGGGTCTGAACCTGGCCACCTGGAGAGGCGTCTCTCCCTTGCCCTCAGTTCTCGGGGGCTATGACGCGACTCTGCCGTCAGGGAGGACCTCAGCTGCCGAGGAGACCCACACCCCAGGGCTGGATGTCACACCGCTGGCGGCCACGGTCCTGCCCAGGTCACCCGACGTGAGTCCCCCACTCCGTTCACGCCCCCTCAGGGGGCCTCTTAGCACTTCCTGGCCCCCAAACTGGGGTCCGGGGCCCTCTGACTGGCTATCGCCCCAGCCACGGCCGCTGCACTGCGAGGAGCCACACGGGACCACCTTCCTCTCTCCCCGCTGCCCCAGTTCCCCTAAGAGGGTTTGATGGGTTTCAGTTTCCAGAGGGCAGGGCGTGGGGCGTTCCTCGGAACGGTCACCCTCTCCTGATTCTCAGAGCCTCCACCGCACCGCCTGCCTTCGGTGGACCCTTTACCGATTTTTTTGAAAAAGACTTTACTTTTAAGGGCAGTTTTAGGCTCACGGGGAACCTGCGGGGAAGGCGCAGAGAGTTCCCGTGTACCTCGCCCCGCAGAGCGCTCAGCCTCTACACCGTCAGCACCTGCGCCAGGGCGGTACCTTTGTCGCAGTCAATGAGCTACGCCGATACACGGTCATCGTCCAAAGGCCACAGTTTCCGTCGGAGTTCACCCTTGGTGTTGTGCTCGCTGTAGGTTCGGACACACGTATAATGATATGTGTCCATCCTCACAGAATCACACAGAGTAGTTTTATTGCCCTAAAAACTCCCTGTGCGCCACCTCTTTATGCCTCCACCCAACACCCTGGACAACCACTGGACTTTTGACTGTTTCTACAGTTTTTGCCTTTTCCAGATGTCCTAGAGTTGGAACCATACAGTCCTTAGGCTTTTCAGATTGGCTTCTGTCACTTAGTCATATGCATTTAAGGTCCCCCCCCACCATGTTTTTTGGTGGCTTGATAGCTCATCTCTTTTTAGCCCTGAATGGTAGCTATTTATCTACCCATCACCTACTGAAGGACATCTTGGTGGCTTCCAAGTGTTGCCAATTCGGAATAAAGCTACTATAAAGACGTGTCTGCAGGTTTTTGTGGGGATATAAGATTTCAGCTCCTTTGAGTAAATACCATTTGATTGCTGGAGCAAATAGTAAGAGTATGTTTCGTTGTTATTTATTTTTTTTTTTTTTTTGCGGTACGCGGGCCTCTCACCGCTGTGGCCTCTCCCGTTGCAGAGCACAGGCTCCGGACGCGCAGGCCCAGCGGCCGTGGCTCACGGGCCCAGCCGCTCCGCGGCATGTGGGATCTTCCCGGACCGGGGCGCGGACCCGCGTTCCCTGCATGGGCAGGCGGACTCTCAACCACTGCGCCACCAGGGAAGCCCCTATTTCGTTTTTTTTTAAACACTGGGCTTGTGAATAGTCCAATCAAGCCTAACGTTTACTTTTTTTTTTTTTTTACATTTTAGTTATTATGAATTGTAACATTCATACATAAAAGTGCCCACATTGTAAGCAAGGCAGTTTGATGCATTTTCACAAACACATTCGTATAATCAGCAACCTGATCAAAACACCTAACAATACCAGCACCCCAGAAGTTTCCTTGAGCCCCTTTCGGTCACTAACTGTCTCCCACCCCCTAAGGATAATCGCTATGAATTGATTACGCCTGTTTTTAAGAGTGTGTTTAGCTTTGTAAGAGACTGCCACGCTGCCTTCCGACGTGGCTGCACCATTTTGCGCTCCCGCCAGCAGTGAGCGAGCGTTACTGTTGTTCCACGTCCTCACCGGCATTTGCTGTTGTCAGTGTTCTGGATTTTGGTCATTCTGGTAGGTCTGTGGTGCCCTAATCCAAATTCAGTAGGAAACGGCTTTTTGTGGCACCTTTTCCCATCTGTTAATCTAGGCTCATAATTGTAAAGCTGTTTTCATCCCTTAAGCCTTTGCTCTGAACCGTCCAAGCCAAGCCCTTCTGGGATTAAAAACAAAGCCCACTCCATGTCGAGTGCTGCCAAGTCAAGATGGGGCAGAGAGAGGGGGCGAGAGGGGTGCCGTCGGGGCAGGGACAGGCTCTGGACTGCAGGACACAACCCCGGAGACGGGTCGAGATGGGAGGATTTGCACCGCCTGAACCCGTGTTTCCAGATAACAAACCTCACGTCAGTGGTGTCAGACTGTGTGCAGCGTGTGTAATTTGTTCTTCTCATTTAAACAGTATTTATGAGATTCATCTAATAATGGCCCTAATTCCTTCGCTTTCGCTGCTGGATGGCATCTCACTGCACAGATCAGGATGCACTTAATTCTCCCATTGGATGCTGATGAAGTCTTCAGTTTTTCATTGTATCTCTCAACTTTTGCTGACAGGTGCAATGCAACAAGCCATCTCAACACTTAGTGGGTCTATACAATGACCCTCTTATGCAGCTCGGGCGTCCCTGAGCCACTGAGCAGCTCTGACTGATGGCCCCTGAGCTCTCTCACGCCCCGGTGGCCAGCTGGCGGCTGCGTGATCGCATGATCTGGGATGGCCCTGCTCACGGGGATAGCGATCGATGAGGGTACCTGGGTCCTCCTCCTTGTGGCCTTTTGTTCTGCAGGAGGCTCAGCTTTCTCGCGTGAAAGAGTCATTGCAGCCAAGCCCCCCCCCCCACCGCACCCCCCTCCACCGTGCACAGCGCTTTTCAAGCCTCTGCTTGCATCCCACGTGCTAATGCCCACTGACCAAAGCCACTCCCCTGACCAATCAGGATTCAGTGTGTGGGAAGGAGACTCCATCTCCTGAGGGGAGGGAAGACTGTGTCCGTTACCTTCTGCCACGTTTACCGTCATGAAGGCGCTTCTGTGCAATCCTACGCGTCCCTGGGGCCTGTGTGAGGTTTGCTGTATAGGAAGGTGCCATGTTGCTCTTGGAAGTGGCTCTGCCTGTCCTGATCTCAGCAGCAGTGTATGGACATGACCCTGTCCGTGACCTCGCCAGCGCTTCCCGCGCTCTCACTGGTTGGAGCTCACTGACGGGACTGCTGGTTGAGGCTTTGCGAACGCTATTGGCCAGTTGGCTTTCTGCTTCCATAATTTGTCTGCTTCTATTTTTGTCCCTTTATGTAAAATGACTCTGTGTGTGTGTGTGTGTGTGTGTTTGGTTATATAGGATGTTTTGAGATTATCCTTCTTTATATACAGTTATATGTGTATATAGTTATATATTATTATGTATTATATACACGTGCATATACATATATGTGCATTACACATAGCACACACACACACACACACACACACAGATTATTACCACTGCTCTGGATACATGCATTGCAAACAAACATCTCCAAGCTTGTGGCTTGTTGTTTTTTTTTTTCCTGAGATGTCTTTTCATGCACAGTGGTTTACAACTTTAATGGTAAACAAACATCAACCTTTTCCTCTTGTGCTATTTGCGTCTTGCTGGAGACATTCTTCCTTAGCCTGGCTCATGAAAATATTCTTTTTTTTTT
>NC_041220.1:142444797-142486362 GCF_002837175.3 Physeter macrocephalus | reverse complement strand
CAAGCCCCCCCCCCCACCGCCCCCCCCTCCACCGTGCACAGCGCTTTTCAAGCCTCTGCTTGCATCCCACGTGCTAATGCCCACTGACCAAAGCCACTCCCCTGACCAATCAGGATTCAGTGTGTGGGAAGGAGACTCCATCTCCTGAGGGGAGGGAAGACTGTGTCCGTTACCTTCTGCCACGTTTACCGTCATGAAGGCGCTTCTGTGCAATCCTACGCGTCCCTGGGGCCTGTGTGAGGTTTGCTGTATAGGAAGGTGCCATGTTGCTCTTGGAAGTGGCTCTGCCTGTCCTGATCTCAGCAGCAGTGTATGGACATGACCCTGTCCGTGACCTCGCCAGCGCTTCCCGCGCTCTCACTGGTTGGAGCTCACTGACGGGACTGCTGGTTGAGGCTTTGCGAACGCTATTGGCCAGTTGGCTTTCTGCTTCCATAATTTGTCTGCTTCTATTTTTGTCCCTTTATGTAAAATGACTCTGTGTGTGTGTGTGTGTGTGTGTTTGGTTATATAGGATGTTTTGAGATTATCCTTTGAGGCTTTGCGAACGCTATTGGCCAGTTGGCTTTCTGCTTCCATAATTTGTCTGCTTCTATTTTTGTCCCTTTATGTAAAATGACTCTGTGTGTGTGTGTGTGTGTGTTTGGTTATATAGGATGTTTTGAGATTATCTGTCTTTATATACAGTTATATGTGTATATAGTTATATATTATTATGTATTATATACACGTGCATATACATATATGTGCATTACACATAGCACACACACACACACACACACAGATTATTACCACTGCTCTGGATACATGCATTGCAAACAAACATCTCCAAGCTTGTGGCTTGTTGTTTTTTTTTTTCCTGAGATGTCTTTTCATGCACAGTGGTTTACAACTTTAATGGTAAACAAACATCAACCTTTTCCTCTTGTGCTATTTGCGTCTTGCTGGAGACATTCTTCCTTAGCCTGGCTCATGAAAATATTCTTTTTTTTTTAAAGAAGTTCACATCATTTCTTCTTTCCGTATTTTGGGTTTTAATCTGACAGGGATGGGTGTTGGAGGAGGCTGTGAGGTAGGGATAGCGTTTCATAGGTGGGCAACTCAGTGCCCCTAGGCGGTAACTAAAATATCTAACTTCTCCCTGAAGATCGGCACACTTTATACCGTGTCCACATGCTGGGTAGTTCAATTCTAGGCTTTTGATTTTTTTCCATAGTTATGTCTTTATCCCTGTCCCAATACTACCCTGTATCCATCAAGTAACTTTGTAATAAACCATTGGATCTTATAGGACAAGGATTCTGAACTGTATGATTTTCCAGATGGCATTTCCTAACTCCTGGTTGCGGGTCTGCGAGAACGAAATTGACTTTTGTTCACTCTTTTCCCAGGAAACTTGGCTTCGTAATAATCCTAAAAGCTGTCTGAGACTCACCTGGGGTGTTCTGCGTAAACAATTATCATTGGTGAATAATGGCCATTTGTTTCTTCTTTAACAACCTTTGAACCTATTTCTTTTTCCTTGGTTTGTGGCGTTTTCTGGGACCTTCGAAGCGATATTGACTAGAAGTGGTGGCGGAGGCCACCTGGCCTCATCCTTGAACTTACAGGGAACACGTCTTAGGCTCCACTCCATATGGTAGAACACCGTTCTCAGGTCGAGGGGGTCTGCTTCTTATTTGCTGAGAGGATTGATCGCGGGTTGGGTGAAAGAACACGCAGTGCGTTTCCTGCACCCGCTGCGGTGGCTCTGGGGGTCTTCCTTTGCTCTGTCGGCCGGGGACTGGGGTGAGACATCAAGGCCTGTGAAAGGCCACGAGGTGAGGAGCTGAGCTCATGGAGGCCCTGGCCTCCTTCCAGCCAGGACCCATCCGCACACAGAGGGCCGTCCCCAGGGGCCCCTCCATCTCGGCCACCCCGTCCCAGGAGGGGCCCTCTGGCCGTGTCCAGGAAAGCAGACGTCCAGGCCCGCCCATCCTCCCACTTGGCTCCCGGATCCAGGCCATGTCGGGAACAGGCGTGTCTGCTCGTGCTGGACAGCGAAGCCTGCGGTGTGCGGCCGTGACCGCGCTCTGCGGGGTCCTCCCCGCTGGCCTCAAGGAGGCTGCCCGGCCGCCTGGGTAGCAGCCGGCTCACGGCGGCATGAGCGATGCAGGCAGGGGCTGCCCCATGGGGTGGAGGGGAGAAGGGGGCCTGATCCTGGGCCTGTCCCAGTCCTGGTGAGGTGACCTGCCATTCCTGCTGCCCTCCCCGAGGGGCGAGCCTGCTGGAGCCTGAGATACCAGTGTTGTAAGAGCTGTTTCTCCCTCCCTCTGACTTCTCTGGAATCCCAGCCCGCCCTCCCCTAGCCTCACGGCCTCCCCAGATTGATAGGTCCCTGGAGAGGTCTCCTCACCCTGAGGATGGGGCAACCGGAGCCGTCAGAGACGTGGAGCCCACCCTGTCTGTGTGTTTCTGGAGGGACGGCCCGCGTTTCCTGGAGACGCCCCTACCCTGCATCCCCCCTTCCTGGGACACAGGGCAAACCCAGCCCGAAGCCACAGAGATTGTGAAATTTTGGTTCTGGCTGGGGGAGAGGGCTGGCCTGCTGAGCAGAGCCCGGGCAGGCAAGGGCCATGCTTGTGCCAGAAGCGACTGCGCCTCGGGGAGAAGCGTGCCCCTCAGAGCCCCTCCTGCCCACGGATCCAGGCCCGCCCCCAAAGATTGCTCTCTGTTCCACGAGGGAGGCCCTGAAGCCCAGGCTGCCCCCGGCGCTGCAGCTGTGCCGGAGGGTGGCTGAGAGCCTGGGGTCCTGACGCCCGGGCCCCCCGCCCCCGCCTTTACTCCTGGTGCAGCAGCTGAATGAACTTCAAGGCCTCACACATGGACTTGGAGAGCCTGGAGAACATGGGCGGGTGGGTTGTGGGAGGGTGAGGATGGACGTCTGCGGGGAGGCCAGAACGTGGGTCCTTCAAGGTGGGGCTCCAGGCTGCAGGCACACCTGGGGCGTGGCCTTGGCATTTGTTATCTGTGCTTCACAATAAATAATCACAAACGTAGTGGCTAAAAACACATCCATTTATTATCTCACACTTTCTGTGGTCAGGAGTCGACAGAGATCTCTGCTCAGGGTCTCAGCAGACTGTATTCAAGGTGTCAGCTGGGCTGTGAACCCATCTGAGAATCAGGGGCCCCTTCAAAGCCTCGTGGTTGTTGGCAAAATTCGGTTCCCTGTGGTCGCAGGGCAGAGGTCCCCATACCCGTGAGGTCTGCCAGCCGAGGACCACTCAGCTCCTTGCCACGTGGCCCCCTCTATAGGAGTTTCACTCCATGGCTGGCTGCTTCTTCAAGCCTGTAGGAGAACTTCTGCAGCTTCAAATCTCTCCCTGCAGGGAAGGCTGGACCCTCTTCTAAAGGGCTCACCTGATTAGGTCAGGCCCACCCAGGGTGATTCCTGTTTGAGTGATTCAAAGTCAACTGATTAGAGACCTTAATTACATCTGCAAAGTCTTCACCTTTGCACATGCATTACCTAATTATGGGAGTGAAATCCCATCACATTCACGGTTTCACTCAGATTATACTGGCCCTTTTAGAATTCTGCCTTGGGACTTCCCTGGCAGTCCAGTGGTTAAGACTCTGTGCTCCCAATGCAGGGGGCACGGGTTCCACCCCTGGTCAGGGAACTAAGATGCCACACGCCATGCGGCACAGCCAAAAAAAAAAAAAAAAAAAAGATGGAATTCTGCCTTCCCTCTGGGTGAAAAGCACATCATTGATTTCATTCACATTTTCACATCCACCCCGGTGACCTTAAACCTGGGAGAAAATGCTAGGCGTTTATGCTGTTGTTAATCTTGTTAACAGTCTGACGAGGAAATACCCCCTTTACAGATGAGAAAAATGAGGCTCGAAGCACATTGGCCTGTGAAGGGCACATGAAGGGTGCCTTCTGCTGGGTGCTCCAGGTCACACCAGGTTGGAGGGGGGTAAAGCCTGGACTTGACCTTGCACAAACAGACCCCCACCCGGCTGCCGACAGGTCCCACCACCTACACAGCCCGTGACTGACAGCCCCTCCCCAGCCAGGCATCGGGCACCCAAGGAAGCACAAGCTGACTGCTCTCAAGCTCCCCCAAAATGCGGTGGGATCGCGGATGGTGCAGACCCTAGTCCGAGGGGCATCTTACATCCACTGAAGACTCTCAGAGCTGCCTAGAGCCACCTCTCCTCCGTTCAGGAGGAACACCTGCCGTGGCCTGCTTGAACCCCTCTGCTGATGGAGAGCTCCCTTCTCCCTGAGGTGAGCGTTCCCTTCTCTTGAGAACTCGGCCCGAGAGTTCAGCTTCGTGCCGAGACACACCCAGCTCCTTGCAGCTCCCACCCGCCCGTTATTTGGAGGCGATGGGTTGCTGTGGCTCCACCGTGATGATGAAGATGACAGAGGCCGCGCATACTTGAGATGGTCACTCTCCCTCTCTGAGCCTCAGTCTCCTCATCCAAAGCTAGGGGCCAGCCTGGACTTGGTTCTCCAAGAGTGGAGACAGCATGCTGGCAGGGAGCTTCAGGGCCTCGCAGTCAGGAAGGGTGCTGTGTGACCCTGGGCAGGTTGCTTTCCTTCTCTGTTTGGGAAAGTGGGTGGGAGAGTCTTCGGGGACCCCCCCCCCACAAGGAGCTCAATTTTTCTCCCCTGCCCCAGGGACTCCTCCAGGAGGGGCCGCTTGTCCCCGCTTCCGCACACGGCTCAGCCCTGTGCGTGGCCCGCGGTCGTTACTAAGCGTGTGCACAGTAAGTGCGCAGTGAACCTGAGTGAGAAGGTGACTGGATGGACCCAGTGGAGACACTGTTTCTAAAACTGGGGCAGCAGGGCTTCTGGGCTGTGTGCCTACTGTGTGCCAGATGCATGCCCATCTCACGCCTACTCTGCTGAAAGAGGAGATTGGGGCCTTGCTGCCCGGGGCCCCGGCCACCAAAGGAACAGAGAAGGACTGGAGCCCAGTTGGCCTGGGGCCCAAGCCAGCCGAGCACTGGCCTCCAGCCGCCTGCTCCTCGTCTTGGCCACAAACGGTGGGGCTGGCCACCCTGTTCTGCGTGCCTACTGTGTGCTGGCACACAGTTTCTCTCCATGCTCAGAGCCTTGAGGTAGGGTTTGTTTTTGGTTACAGATGCAGAAGAGACTGAGGGTCTGAGAGGCTAAGCGACTTGATCAGCGTGACTCAGACTTTGGTTCAGGGTTCTGTAGCCTGCGGTTGCTGGAGCTCTTCCCGTAGCAATAAGCACCGTTAATAGGAAACAGGCCACTACTGGCCCTGGATCTGGCGCTGCGCTGAGCCCTCTGTTTCTTGAAGCCTCACTTCAACCCAGATGCAGGGGTAATCAGCCTCACTTTAGCTGCGACCAAACTGGGGCTCAGAGAAATACACTTTCTCACCCCAAACCCCACAGCCTCTAAGTGGGGAGCTGGGATTTGAACCCAGATGTTGGACAACCGAGCCTCGCCTGGACCTCCAGGTCTGCCGCCCGAGAGCAAGGGGTCCCAGGAGGCCAGAGCCCCCAAGGGGG
The DNA here is from genome assembly GCF_002837175.3 of Physeter macrocephalus. Taxonomy (NCBI): domain Eukaryota; kingdom Metazoa; phylum Chordata; class Mammalia; order Artiodactyla; family Physeteridae; genus Physeter; species Physeter macrocephalus. The sequence continues at coordinate 142,480,821 of NC_041220.1, read as the reverse complement.
CCTGGTGTGGGGGGCCGGGACCCCAGGCGGGAGGGGCAGGGGCACGACAGCTCGTGGAAGGTCAGGGAAGGCACGGGTTCCGAGGCACGCGGTGGGCCAGGGGTGACCCGGCCACCGTCCCCAACCCCTGCGGCGAGGCTGCAGGCCCGTGACCTCAGAGAGCTGTGTCCTCCGGGTTATTGTGATGGGGCTTCCTGAGGCATCCAGCGCAGATCATCACGCCTCCGTGTTTCCAATTACAGCCGGCCTCCTCCTACCTTCCAAACCCGCCCAGCCCACAGAGAAGGCAGCCTGGGGTCAAGGTTAGATAGAAGGTTGGTTGGCAGTTCTGCTGGGACCTGCTCCTTCCCCCGCCCGGAGGTGCCAGTTCTGGAAAGCTCTCTGCTGCCCCCTGGTGGGGGAGGCCTGGGAGGGGCCTGCAGCGTGGCGGGGCTGCTCTGGGGCTCCCCGACCCCAGGACCAGAGGAAGGAGGATGGAGCCCCCCTGCCCTCCTCCCCCGGGCCTTCCAGGCTCTGCACCCCGGGCGCAAAACCAAACCAGGGCTCTCCTGACCCGGGAGCCCCTCTCCAGGCTCCGTTTTTTTCTGTTAATGGGGAGGATGGGAAGTAAAATGATTGCTTCACGGTCCAGGAGATTTTTCTTTGGGGACACGAACATGTTTTGGAACTAGACAGAGTGGTGGTTGCAGAACATTGCGATTGCACTAAGTGCCACGGAATTGTTCACTTTAAATGGTTAATTTTATGTTATGTGCATTTCATCTCATCAAAAAAAGAGAAGCTTCGGGACTTCCCCGGTGGTCCAGGGGTTAAGAATCCAAGCTTCCACTGCAGGGGCATGGGTTCAATCCCTGGTCGGGGAACGAAGACCCCATATGCAAAGAGAGAGAGAGAAGCTTGGGATAGTGCTGTGGGGTGGGCGAGAGCCACTGGGGATGCCCACGGCCTCGGAACCTGGCACCCTGTCTGGAAGTCGGGGAGCTGATTTCAACCCTGCCTAGATTCCTGGTCCTTGGCGGGTTGCTGGGAGGGAAGGGGAGAGAGAGGGCGGGGAGGGCTGGGGTAGACGGCCCAGGTAAGCCTTTAAATACACTCAGCAGTGGACTCCACGTCGGGCTGGAGGCCATGACACCACGTGTCCTGAGGGCTGACTGGGGGCTGGAGGTGGGACTGGCCAGGCTGGGCAGGAGGACACCCAGGTGGGGGGCACCTGGACCCCCTTCTCCTGTCTCCATCACTTTCAGGACACAGAATTGGGGTAGAGAGGTACGGAACCATGTACCTGCCCTTGGGTCCTAACGGGACACATCACATGGGGCAGGCTGGCAGAGTGGTGCAGTGGTTACTGTGCTGGGCTCTGGAGCTCTGCCCCTACCTACCTGCTGTGTGACTGCAGGCAACAGACCTAACCTCTCTGTGCCTCTGTTTCTTCAACTGTAAACAGATATAACAGTCCCGATCTCACAGGGTGGTTTGAGGATTAAAGGCAGACAGAGCACAGTGCTGGACATTCAGTGAGGGTCCGGGGAAGGGAGAAGAGGCCCAGGGAATCCCACGACCTGAAACTGGGGCTTGAGGGAAGGACTTGCCCAAGGCCACACCTGAGTGACCGGCTGGGGGGACCGGGCCGGGGTCGGCTAGACTCACAGACCTGCCCGCTCAGACCCGAGGACGGGATGCAGTGGCCCCCGGGGACAGGGCCCAGCCCCCAGACACTCCTCAGGAGGCAGCCCAGGGAGGGCAGCCTGAGGACTCCAGGTTTCGGCAAAAAACATTTATTGCTCTTTGACCCCTGCCCTCGGGCCCCCATTTCCCAGGAAGCGAGCCCCCTGAGACACCGGGACAGACGGAGGCCACGGCTCAGGACGGGGGCCCGGGGACAAGCCAGGCCGCCCGCCCGCAGCACCGCCCAGGGGCCAGGTGTCCCCGGCGGATGTTGAGCTCGGTGGCAAAGGTCCGAGCCTTCTGGTAGAAGAACAGGGACTTCTCACGGTCCAGGAGGAAGTGGTGGTAGATGGCAGCCAGGCGCGTGTAGATCTTCATCTGCGCCTTCTTGTTGCCCAAGTCCACGGCCGCCGCCAGTGCCAGCTGGTAGTACCCGGCCGCGTCGAGCGGGTCCTGCAGGGGAGACGGCATCTCATCAATGGGACAGCTCCGCACCGGGTGCTTTGGGGGAGCTGTCTCCCCCAAGGCTGTGCCCTGCCTGCCTCTCCAACCCCAGGGCTGGGCCTGCGACAGGGCTCCAGGGGGACAGGACGCTTCATCGCCCCCGACGGGCCACAGCTTCAGTGCCTCTGGGCTGGCCCTGCATGCTTCCCCCAAGGAGGTGCCCACCTGCTCCCGGGGCTGCCTGAGAGCGACTGGAGGTCTGCGGGGGCCTGGACTGGCGTCTCGGTGGCCCTGGTCCCTCCTGTGCTCTAGACCCACTGGTCCTCCCCCTTCCTGGAGCCAGGGCCTCGAACCTCCTAGCACCCAGCATCCCCTCGTCCTGGAAGCCTCTTCCCTGCTCATCCCTGGGACCTGGGGGGACATCTGTGGCTTCCACTCGGGCTGAGCTGGGGTCTGACCGGCTGCTCCGAGAGCCCCCAGCAGGGCTACCCAGGCCCAGGGTGGCCATGGCTTGACTCCCTCCAGCCCATGGCCACACTGATGCCAGCACGAACGGCCTTCCCCGGGCCAGGCCCAGCGCAAAGCCACTCACGGGTGTCATCTCAGAATCCCCTGCGACTCCAAGGGGGCGTACCTCCCCCCAGGACACGGGACCCCGTTTCAGACACATCTTTGCCTGAAACCCAACGTCCCCAGGCTGGGATGTTCCCCCACCCCCGCCGACTCCTGTCTCCCACCCCAGCCTCCCCAGGTCCTCCACCCGAGGTCACCCAAGGGACTGCTCTAAACCCAGACCCAGCCCGGCCACCCCCTGCTCACGATGGCTGCCTAGGACAGAGCACAAAGTCCAAAGTCACCAGCCCTGGCCCCTCATTGCCCCCCCACCCCGAGCGAGGAGCCAGAAGACAATTAAAGCGGGTGTGTGTAGCAGTTCAGCGACCCTGTCCCAGCCCCGGCCCCGGCCAGGCACAGGACCTTGTGTGGATGGCAGGGACGGGGAGGCCGACACGGCTGATTCTGGGACTACAGGACCACAAGGGTCGACCAGCACTGAAACAGAGGGAAGCTGGGGGAGCCTGGGAAGCACCTGACTCAGCCTGGGGTGGGCTGGGAGGGCTTCCTGGAGGAGGAGACATCCCAAATAATGGAAGGAATTGGCCAGAGCGGGCGGTTGGGGGTGGTGGTGTGCTTTCCTGTGCATGTGTGCACATGTGTGTGTAGAAGCTAGCGGGTGGCGGACCCAGAATTCTCACCCAAATCTTTCCTAGTCCAAGCTTCGCCTTTCAGCTATGACCCCCCCACACACAGGCTAAAGATGGTCCTGCCTCTGTCCAGCCCCTCTGTCTCCTTCCCATCCCTGTCCCACGCAGGAGAGCCCCTGGGTCACACGCAGGGCACGAGGGGGCCGCTTTCCCTCCTGGGCACGTGGAGAAGGATGTGAGGTGAGGGAATTCCAAGGCCTCAGAGTGGTAAAGGCAGGCGTGGCCTCGGCAGGGCGATCACGGTGAGGCTGTGGACGGTAGCGCAGCCTGGGAAGCCCATTAGGAGGGAAGCGAAGGAGTTCTCTGCCCCTTGACCCCAGCTGCCCGGCCAAGGGGACCTGGCCTCAGCTGCAGCCCTGCCCTTTCCTTCCTGCCCGGAGTGACCGTGGAGAGATGAGCCCCCGTCCCCAGGGCTCGCTCCCAGTGTCAGGGGCCAGCGAGCGTTCCGCCTGGGCTTAGATCAGACACCTGGGGTCTGGAGCTGACCCTGGCCTGGCTCACCGCCCCCCCTTCCCCAACTTGCGCAAATCTGTTCACCTCCCCAGCCTCAGTTTCCCCCTCTTGTTTTGAGCTGAGGAACCTCACACGGCTCCCTGCTGAGGTACAGAACTGATCACGCAGAACCTGGGTGGTACGTGCTCGACGTGGCCCTATCCTCAGACCGTCCAGGGGCACAGGGCTCTGGGCGTACGGAGAGGTGGGCTCAGGAGAGGCTGGCCCCCGTCCTGCTCCACCGCCAGGCGCCCCGCCCAGGAGGGGGCCCTGAGGTGGAGAGAATGAGCAGGGTCGCAGGGCCCCAGGGCTCCAGGGTGGGAGCCTCAGAGCCGCACGCCCACAGGGCCACAGGGCGGCAGAGTCCCAGGCGCTGCTTCTCATCCTACCGTAACTAGCTGCCCACTCCTAGCCTCAGTCTCCTCCCTGTCCTGTGGGGTCACCAGCTCCTCCTGCAGCAAAGCATGTGAAGAGTCAACCACACAAATCCTGGACGGCACGGAGCCCGGACGGCACGGAGCCCGGACAGCACGGAGCCTGAACAGCACGGACAGCACGGAGCCCGGACAGCACGGAGCCCGGACAGCACAGACAGGACGGAGCCCAGACAGCACGGAGCCCGGACAGCACGGAGCCTGAACAGCCCGGACAGCACGGAGCCCGGACAGCACAGACAGGACGGAGCCCAGACAGCACGGAGCCCGGACAGCACGGAGCCTGAACAGCCCGGACAGCACGGAGCCCGGACAGCACGGAGCCGGGACAGCACGGAGCCTGAACAGCACAGACAGGACGGAGCCCAGACAGCACGGAGCCCGGACAGCACGGAGCCTGAACAGCCCAGACAGCACGGAGCCGGGACAGCATGGAGCCCGGACAGCACGGAGCCTGAACAGCACAGACAGGACGGAGCCCAGACAGCACAGAGCCCGGACGGCACGGAGCCCGGACAGCACGGAGCCTGAACAGCACAGACAGGACGGAGCCCAGACAGCACGGAGCCCGGACAGCACGGAGCCTGAACAGCACAGACAGGACGGAGCCCCGACAGCACGGAGCCCGGACAGCACGGAGCCTGAACAGCACAGACAGGACGGAGCCCAGACAGCACCGAGCCCGGACGGCACGGAGCCCGGATAGCATGGAGCCCGAACAGCACGGAGCCCGGACAGCACAGAGCCTGGACAGCACGGAGCCCGGACAGCATGGAGCCTGAACAGCACAGACAGGACGGAGCCCAGACAGCACAGAGCCCGGACGGCACGGAGTCTGGACCCCGGTGGGGCTCAGCTGCAGGAGTCATCACTGCCCTTGGGATCCCCCAGCACTGCCTGGCTCTGACATAGCAGAGGCTGCAGTGACCACCTCTGACCACCATGTGTCACCAGTGCACAGGCTGGTCTGCCCTAGGCAGGGGACCGGGGGTTACCTGCAGGGAGTGGGGGATCTCCCAGGGCCGCCCCAGCTCCTAGATGCCATTAGTTGGGGAGGGGAAAGGGAAGAGCTCAGCCCCTGGGCTGGGACACCCTCACCCTTCAACCAACACAGAGCAGGGACGCTGTGCAGGTGCTGTGCTAGACCCAGAGTGGGGGTGATGGGGGGTGTCTGCCCGTGCGGGGAGTGGCGGGGAACAATAGAGGAGACATTTCCAGGCCCTTGTCTGCATCCACTGCGGGGCTCAGAGATAAATGGAAAAGCGGTCCCCTTCTCCTCCCAGCCCTGCCGCTCTGACAGGGCAGCGGCTCAGCCAGGGTGCTGGAGTGGTATCCCTGCCATAAAACCTGTGGCACCCCACCTTGAGCCCCAGTTTCCCTCTCTGTGAAGTGAGGTGATAACAGTGCCCCTGCCCCCATCCAGGTGATGTGAGGATTCCAGGAAGGAAGAGCTCTGCACAGACTGGCAAGCGTCCTGGAGGAGATGCCAGGGTTTGGGTCGCACCTTGCAACGTGGGTCTCTGGGAATAACGGTGACCCTTCCCCTGCCCCAGGAATGCCTTTATCCCCCTCCCCCATTATTTTGTGGCTACCTCCTGCTTGACCGTCGAGACTCAGCTTTGCAGTCACCTCCTCCAGGAGCCCCCTGCCGCCACCACACTCCATTTTGTCCTCTACCCAATGGCCGCATCACCTGTTCACACGTCAGCCTCCTGCACTGACCCTGAGCTCTAGAGGGCAGGGCCTGACCCGCAGGGGGACTCAGAGAGTGTCCGCTGGCCCCGCCTGCCCCTCACAGGAAGCCCAGAGCTCGGGGGAGGCCACTGGGACCGGAGAAGGACCTGGACCCAGGCCTCCCCGGTGTGGGTGCACGACAGCCCCCTGACCCCGGCGCCCAGCCCTGCCTGCGCCCGCCCACCTTGAGGTCGTAGAAGATGATGTCTCCCAGCACCAGGTACACCTTCACGTAGTACAGGGTCTCCTCGTCAAACTCCAGCGGCGAGGTGCAGAGCGAGAGCGCCTTGAGGTAGAAGTGCTCGGCCAGCTCCCCGTGGCCCAGCTGCTGGTGCAGGGCGGCCAGCCGATGGTAGGCCACCCGCTCGTTCAGCCGGTCCCCTGGGGACGCAGGGAGGGGCCGCGAGTGAGGACACGGCTGCCCGGGCCGGCGGGGCACAGGCCAGCCAGGAGCCCCGGGCCGCCTCCGTCTCAGAGCTCCAGCCAGCCCCTTCCTGGCCCCAGACTCACTTTCCCATCTGTACAGGGGACCCGATAAGGCCCGCTCCCCGTCTGCCTCGGGGACGCGGCAAAGTCCTGGATCAGGATGCCCGGTCTCCGGGCCTGCACGGACCCTCCTGGACAGGGGGCCTTGGTTACTGTTTTGACCGGAGAGCCCAGAGTCCCGCGGTCTGTGCGCCCGCGGGTGCCAGGGCTCCGGTCGACCTGCACACACGACCTCTGGCCTCCCGCCGTGCAGTCGGCGGCCGCTGCCCCGTGCTCGGGAGTCACCGCACGAGGCTGCCTCCAAGACCCTCCCCTTGCAGGGCTCCCCTGCTGAGCAGCTACTGGGTGCCCAGACGGCCTGGGCTCCCTGTCTCGGGGAGGACAGACGGCCTGGAGCAGCACACTGGGGACGGAGGGCTGCCGGGCATTGAGGGACCGGCCTCTGGAAAGGGGGCAGGGATTTGGTCGGCAAGGTGGGGGGCGGCGGGGGCGCCGCAGAGCGGGTGTTGCTCGTCCAGCCTGCGGCGCTTCCTGAGACCCCGGGCTGCGGGCGGGCGGGGCAGGTGCGCTGCTGCCCGTCTCAGCAGCCCGGCCCGCGGGAGAGGCGCCCGCGGCCGCGCCCAGACCCCTGAGGTGGAGGCCCTGGGCCCGGGGTGCGGCTCTCACCTAGGGTGACGCTCAGAGCCAGGGCCGCGTGGGCGAACTCCAGGCCCTCCTGCGGCGCCGCCGTGCCGGCCAGCAGCGCTGCCAGCTTGTTGCAGAGCCGTAGCTCGGCCTCCCGGCTCCCCGCGGTCACGGCCAGCGGCAGCGCCCGGTCCTGCGAGCACAGGCGGGCGGGTCAGGCCTCCGCCCGCAGCAGCCAGCCAGGCCTGGAAGCCTCCTCAGAGCCCCCACTCCCCCGCTGGAGCTTTACACAGCGCTGCCCACCCCCCCGGGAGAGGTCAGCTCGGCGAGGTGTGGCACCCCCAGCGTCGCTGGGCGTGAGCCTCGCCCGTCGAGCTACACCACACGCACTCAGACCAGCCCTGACCCTCCCGGGTGATGGGCGCCTGGCCAGGAAGGTCCAACACCCCTCTAGGCCCTAAATACGCCGCGTTTATCTGTCCCCCGGGACTGAGCCACACGCACGAGCTGGGTAGACGGACTGGGAGAAGCTGCCCTCCCCGGCAGGCACGTGCAGACCTGGGCCCTGGTCCGGGTCCGCCCCCTGATGTGCTGTGTGTCCTTAGGCACACCCCTGTGCCTCTCTGAGCCTGTTTCTTCATCTGTAAAATGGGGACAGTCCTCGCCTCCCAGGGTCGCTCGGGCCACTGGGATGCACGTCCTCCGCTGGTCCTTCTTTGCTCTGCCCCTCCCAGGCTGGGGCTGGGGGCCAAGATCGTCCCTGACCTAACCGCTGGGAAACTAAACATGTGCGTGGGGGACCCTGCCTCCAGGAGGGATGCCCCCTGAGGCCCACCCGCCTGGACCCACAGCAGCCGCTCACCCGGTAGAAGGACACGGCTTTCTCCCGCTCCCAGGTCCCGTTGAAGAAGATGTCTCCAGCCGCCTCAAAGAGCTGCAGCCCCAGCTTGGGGTCCCCTGTGTACAGGGCCACGTTCTGTGCCACCTGTGCGGATGCGGAAACTCTCATGGGACCCCCAGTGACCCGGCAGGGCGAGGCCGCCGGGCCCGCTGGGGAAAGCTCCCAGCCGCCTGCCGGCCGCCCGGGACCCTCTATCACACCGACACGGGGGGAGGGCTCCTTCCTCTCGCACACCTCAGTCCCTGTGCGTGCGGGGCCCTCGTCACCTGCGGGCGTGAGGACAATCGTCTAAGCCCTGTGTCCCAGGAGGAGGCCTTGCCAGCTGAGGCCCCAGGAGCCGGCACGTGTGGGCTGGGGAGGCACTTGGGACAGAGCTCAGAGCCAGCCTCCGAATCCTGCCGGCCACGCCCAGACCACAGCATCCTCCGCCTGGCTCCACCTGGGGCTCCCAAATCCTGGCTCCTTGGGCCCCCCTATTCTCCCTCCCGAACACTTAGAGACACCCGACCGCATGTCCACTTGTCTCTCCCGCCAGAGGACTGAGCCTGTCGCTCCTCTGCTGCGTCCAGGGCTTCGCACGTGCCCGGCGCATAGTAGGTGCTCAGAAAAAGACACCGAGTGACTGAGGGGACCAGCCCTGGTCCGCAGTCCAGCCACACCCAGCGGCTCGCAGCCCAGACCTTGCTGCACTCCCGGGCGCCGCTGGGCCTTTGCACCTGTGAGTCCTGGTGCAGGAATACCCCGTAGGCCTACCACCAGCCTACAGTTCAAACAGCCTCCGTGACCCCAGGCTGACCGAGCGCACCCCCGGCTCCTTCCTGTACCGCAGCCCTGGCCCCAGGCAGCACTGCTTGTAGAGGAGGCCCAGGGGAGGTACACAGCAGGTGCCCCAAAAGGAAAAAACCCACAAGGCTCTGGGGTCTCTCAATTTGTCACAAATCACCCCATGTTTGAGAAACGGTCAAAAAACGGAGCTTCTGTGACAAATGTGTTTTTTAAGGAGAAATGCCGTGCGCTGCTGAAGCAGGTTCTGTGTGTCAGCTGAGTGGGCACAGCATTTGCACATGTATTGAGCACTTGCTGTGTACCAACCCAGTCGGGGGCACTGTCCCCGGAGCCTCTGTCCCCAGAGCTCAGATGGCTATGGAAGATGCTGGAGGTCTTGGGCGGCGGGAGATGGCGCGGGCACCTGGCAGGCGGCGGCTTAGGGGTGAGTGGGCGGGTGGGTGAGTGACGGCGCGTGCGCGTGCCCGGAGCCCTCACACCTGGATGTAGAGATCCACCAGCTCGTTCTGCCGGAGGATGTAGTAGATCTTCCCCGCCTGCAGCCAGGCGTATGCCTCTTTACCCTTCTTCTGCAGGTCAATGAATATCCCCAGACTGCGTTTGGTGTAGTCCAGCGCCGATTTGTAGGCCCTGGAATTAGACGTGGGCGGTCAGAACAGGTCTCCCAGGCCGGCCGCCCGCGTGGAGTGGACGGGGCTCTCCCCAGGGCCGTCTGGTGGTGACCGCGGGCGTGGAACGTCTGGAGCAGGGACAGAGCCTGCCCTTCCCAGGCCGTTGGGAGAGATCCGGGATGAACATACGGCAACTCGCCCAGCAAAGATGAAGGAGGCCCTGGGGCCGGAGACAGGCAGCCACGGGGCAGGAGGAGCGCGCTGTTTGTCTGCCTCACTTCCCCAAACACAGGCCCATGTCACTTCCAGACGCAGCAGGGACTGCGGCCACTGGACAGAAATTTAGAGATCGTCCAGGCTACTGGATCTCACACCACGGGAGCGTCCGAACCACCCAGGGGGCTGGTTCAGACACAGATCGCAGGGCTCTGCTCCCAGAGCTGCTGACTCAGGATGTCTGGAGTGGGGCCTGGGAATGTGCATTTCCCACCTGCACCCCGGCAAGCTGGAGGCTGCTGATCCGGGGTCCCCACTTTGTGGAGCATTGATCTAGGTCGCTGGCCCATCGGTCCTGCTGTGAAACCGAGGCCCGAGGATGAGGGGCGGAGGCCAAGACGGGCACATCTCCCGAGTCCTGGGGAACCTGGCTCCTTCCCTGCCCTCGGGGAGCGCCCACGCTGCAGGGGGTGTTGTGAGACTCTGCCAGCCTGCAGGCTGTGTGGTCCAGCCGTTTGTCACCCACCCCCGGTCAGGATGCTCTGGGTGGGCTTCACATGTGATTCTGAAATCCTGTCCCAGGGAAGCAGCTGGGACAGTCAGCTGTCTCCAGTGGATGAGAATCCTCTGGGCACACGTGGCTGCTGCCCTCACATCTGAGGGGACAGACGAGGACCAGACCACCTTGCCCAGAGCTGGGCCAGCGAGAAAAGACTCGGGGCAGACAGGGGTCAGCTTCCAGAAGCCACCACGGCAGGAAGAAGGGTCCAGAAACACATGCTCTGCCTCCCTCGAGGATGAGACGAGGCCTGCTGGCTCAGAGCCCGTCTGACACTAAGGGATGAAATGGCCCTTGAGGAGGGGCTGTCCTAGGACGGTGGTCCAGCCTCCTCACCACCCTTCCCGCCCCCGGGGCCAGCCCTCACCTCTCGGTGCCCAGGGACAGGTAGAGCTGGCTGATGGCCTCCAGGAGCTGCCCCTCCAGCACCTTGTCGCCCACCCTGCGGGCCAGCGAAAGCTGGAACTCGTGGTAGACGACGCACTGGGTCTCGCTGGGCATGACAGTGCTGTAGAAGTGACACAGCCGCTGGACGGCGTGCAGCTGGCCTGGGCGGGAGACAAAAGGAAAAGGCCCCCGTCATGCGTCACAGCAACGTTTGCAGGGTCAAAGGCCACTGCTGGGCGCCCGCCTCTGTGAGCTGGGGGGTCATCGCACATGCGGACAGGCTGAGTGTCCCGCTCAAGGCCACCAGCCGGCGAGCATCTCGAGACAGGGCCAGGCCAGGCACGTCACAGGGGCTCGAGGGACAGCAGCGACCGCTTTTATAACCCTCAGGCTGGGCCGTCCTGGCCGGGCTCTCCCACCGCACCGGCGTGCTGTTCCTGCTTCACAAAGCTCCTCCCAGCCAAACAGGGGCTGCCTCACACTGAGCAGACAAGGCAGGGATCCCCGACAGCCCCCTGTGGCGGAGGGGCAAGCTGAGTGCAAAGCTGGAGCACACGGCATGCGGCAGGGAAGGGAGTCAAATCCAGCTCCGGTACTCCAGAGCCAATGCTCCTCCACGAAGCCGGGCTCCAAGCCCTCAGCCACACTTGCCTCTCCTAAAACCAGAGGGCTGGGGACGTTGGGAGCTTCCACTATTAAAAATGACCCGGGAGCTTCCCCGGTGGCGCAGTGGTGGAGAGTCCGCCTGCCGATGCGGGGGACGCGGGTTCGCGCCCCGGTCCGGGAGGATCCCACGTGCCGCGGAGCGGCCGGGCCCGTGAGCCACGGCCGCTGAGCCTGCGCGTCCGGAGCCTGTGCTCCGCAACGGGAGAGGCCACGACAGTGAGAGGCCCGCGTACCGCAAAAAAAAAAAAAAAAAAAAAAAAAATGACCCGGGGATGAACAAGCCAAGATAAGACTTGAACGACACGGCGAACAAACCAGACCTAACAGACCACAAAACATGTCCCCAGCAACAGCAGAACACGTGTTCTTCACGTGCCCACGAACATTCTCCAGGACGGACCAGAGGCTGGATCACAAAACCATTCTCTGTAAACATAAAAGTTTTGAAATCATGCGACGCATGTTCTCCAGGTGCAATGGAATGAAATCAGAAATCAGTAACAGAAGGAAGTTTGGGAAATTCACAGATCTGTAGACATGAACAGCATATTCCCAAATCACCAGTGGGTCAAGGAAGGAAACTAGAAGATACTTGAGGTGAGTGAGCATAAAAGCAAAACATACCACAATTTAGGAGATGCAGAGAAAGCAGTGATTAGAGGGACTTTATTACTATAAATGCCTGTGTCAAAAAAAGAATAAAAATTTCAAATCAAAACCCTAAACTTCCCCCTTAAGAAGTTAATCAGACCCAAAGCAAGCTAAAGGAAGGAAAAATAAAAGTTCAAGCGGAAATGATAAAATAATAGAGAATAGAAAGATAGAGAAAACCAATGAAACCCAGTGATGGTTCTTTGAAAAGATTAACAAAATTGACAAATCTTTAGCTGGACTGACCAAGGAAAAAAAAGAAAGAAGATGAAAATGACTAAAACCAGGAGTGAAAAAGGGGACATTACTACCGATCTCACAGAAATAAAGGGCATGCTATGAACAATTGTACGCCAACAAATTAGGTAACCAAGATGAAATGGACAAATCCTAGAAAGACACAAACTACTGAAAGGGGCTAATAAAGGAGCCAGACCAAGCCCTGAGTGACCCTGGGGTGTCACCCTAGCCCTTAGTCTCCTCACTGTTCAATATGGAGGAGGAGCAAACAACATGACCCTCTGGGTCCCCCAGCTCTGCATTCCCAAGTCTGAATCCCCCAGTGCCCGGGTTTGGGGAGGTGGGTCAAAGGAGGTTTCTGATAGGCACACGGTGGGGGCGGGGGGTGCGGACCACGTTCCACTGACGAGCCTGAGGGCACGGGGAGGGTCAGGGACCCAGCTCTTGGTTCCTTCTGGAGGTCCAGAGGGACCCCTTCCAGCCTCAGAGAGTGGTCTACATCCCTCAGTAGCTCCCCAGCACTCTCAGGAAAAACACCAAACCACAGTCTGGGCTCCTGGGCCCCTGCCTAGCTTCCCACATGAGCTTCTTACCACCCCCCCCCGCCTGACCCTCCCACTCCAAACTTTGCACCTCCCTGCGTGGCCCAGCTCACTCACCCCAGGGCCTTTGCTCTGGCTGCTGCTTCTGCCAGACCCCCATCCCGTGCTTGGCTAAAGCCTCCTCATCCCTCAAGTCCCAGACTGATCAGACTGCCCCGACCCACGAGTTGAGGCCTGGTGCCGCCCATATTTAAGCTGAGCTCCTGCTTTGTGGCTCTTGTGACCCAGGCATCTGTTTCCCACGCTTGGCCGCCAGCCCCCAGTGAGGACCGCTCGGGTCCATTTGCAGGTGGAGCCCCGCACAGAGCCTGGCGTATTCACACAAGTAGCTGTTGGATGAAGCAGCTGCCCTGCACCCTCTGTGCAGGGGAGATGCCAGGTGTGCAGGGCTGCTGGGAGATGCCAGCACCAGCTAAAGCACCCAGCATTCAAGGCCCAGGTGGCTGCTCGGCACGGCTGCCCCCGCCTGGCCTGGGCTACGTCCAGGGTCGCCACCGCCCATTTGCCAGAGACTGCCAGGATTCCCGGCCTCGGGACTTTCGATGCACAAAGCAGGACGGTCCCAGGCAAACCGGGACGAGTCGTTTGCCCTGGTGACACCTGGCCCAGCGTGGGACACCCTCAAAGCATCTGCAAACATCTGCTGGTTTCCAGTACTCAGCATCGTCAGTGCAAAAACAACCGCTCGCCTCCGAATCTCAAACCCCAGGTGTGTTCTGAACAGAGATGGAAAGAAAACGTGTTTTCTTTCTTTCCAGGAAGCCAGCGTGCCCCACACTTACTCTCCAAATGGTCCGTCTCCACGGCGACCAGAAAGGCCCACTCGTAGTAGCACTTGCCCTGCCGGGTGAGGGCCCGGCGGGTGCACAGGTCACCCAGCCGCAGGAGCACCTGGGTGAAGTCTGGGCCGCACTCTCTGCTGGGCAGCCGCGAGAAGAGCTTCACGGCCTCCAGGAAGTAGTGCTGGGCCAGCCTGCCGGCGCCGGTCTGCAGGCACAGGGTCCCGAAGTTGGCCAGGACCACCGCCTTGTTCCGCTGGCGACCCAGGCGCCTGGCAACCCGCAGGGCGCGGTAGTAGCCCTCGGCCGCCTGCCGAGTCCTGCCCATCCTCTTCAGGGCAATAGCGACCATGTTGGCGATCACGCCCTCCTGGTCCAGGGCGGCCACCGCCGCCTCCAGGACGGACTCCAAGATGTCCAGGGCTGCCGGGATCTGCCCGTGAAGCACGTGCAACCAGGCGAGGGCCACCAGGCGGTCCACGACCGTGCGGCCGCCGATCTGGGCGTCCGTCTCCGCGGCCCGCGTCATGAAGGCGATGGCCCTGCCCTGTCGCCCGTGCTGGCTGTGCAGCAGGGCCAGGCTGGCGTAGACGGGGCCGCGCAGCGCCCGCCCCGCGCCCGAGGCCGGGGAGGCCAGGGCCTGCAGGAGGTAGGGGGCGAGCTGGGCGGGGAGGCGGGGGAGCTGGGGGCTGCTCCGCAGGACCAGGGCCGCGCTCCGGAGCGCGCTGTCCAGCGAGCCCCGCGCCCGCCGCGAGGCCACCCTGACGCAGCTCAGCGCCAGGTGTGGGAGGCACTTGCGGCTGTAGACGTCCGCCAGCAGCAGGTAGCAGTCTATGGGCCACGAGGCCCCCGAGGCCCCCGAGGCCCCATGCAGCTGCAGCAGCCTCTCCAGGAAGGGCAGGGCCTCCTCGGGCTGCTTGCCGCACGCGTGGTGCTCGGCCAGCAGGAAGCAGGCCCGGGCCTCGGCCTGCGGGCTGCGGGCGCCGATTGCCCTCCGCAGGCCGAGCTTCAGGAGCCCCGACTCGGCCTCGGAGCCGCCGACGTGGCCGGGCGTGCCCAGGAGCAGGGCCAAGGCCTTGGGCACCACCTGCGCGCACTTCTCCCTGTTCTTCTGCCGCAGGTGGACGGCGGCCAGGCCGGTGTACACGGCCGCCACCAGGACGAGGTCTCCGAAGCGGCCCCCCAGCGCCCCCAGGGCTTCCTCGAAGTACACGCGGGCCTGGGACAGCTTCAGCCGCCGCGCGCACAGCCGCCCCAGCAGGAAGCAGAGCCTGGCCAGGGCCATGGGCAGCCCGGCCTTCTTGGCCACCCCCCGGGCCTCAGCCAGAAACTGGGCCAGCTCCTCTTCGTCGGTGAAGCCGCCGAACACGCCGCTCAGCCTGGGTGGGGAGAGGTCATACAGGGCCTGGAAGCCGGCCTCGAAGCCAGGCCTGTCCAGGAACAGCAGCAGGGAGCCCAGGGCCTCTGGGTCAGCCCGGGCATCCCCGACGTCCAGGCAGAAGGAGGGCTTCTTGGTGTCCGGCGAGCTCGCGCCACTGCACGCCCCGTGGACGCCCGGGGACGCTGGCTCCTCGGGGCAGCCCCAGCAGGACTTGGTGTCCGGCGAGCTCGCGCCACTGGACGCCCCGTGGACGCCCGGGGACGCTGGCTCCTCGGGGCAGCCCCGGCAGGACTTGCATCGTTCTAGGACATTCTTCACCTTCTGCAGGGTCTCACGTGGCTCTGGGTGCAGGCAAGGCGGGGGCATCTCTGCAAGTGACCAGAATGCCCACATGGGTTAGAGCGTGACCTGAGTCCAGGCTGGGCCAGGGGCGTCCCTCCCGGAGCCGCAGGGTCCCTGTCACCTCTCCCACGGGGCTGCCCTGAGCGTCTTGAGATCTCTGTGGATTGCGGGGCGCCGAGCTGGGCACGGTGCGGGGCCGCAATAGGACTGTCTGCTGGGAGAACACGGAGCAGGTTGGCCAGGCTTTTATCAGGTAACGCTCCTGACCTTTGCCCTTCCCTCTCAGCCAGGTGAGGAACCCCCATGAAATCCATCAGTAGCCAATCAGAACTGCTGACCGGCATGAGCTCAAACGCACCCACAGAACTGACAGTGGCCTGTGTGCCCATCTGCCCGGCCCTAGCACGGGGGTCATTACGACAGGAAACACTGGGGCTGGCTCCCAGAGCCCGGGGCGCCCCCTTCATCCTGGCTGGTTTGGGAATCTGAGGCTCACGGTCACTAAAGGGTTAAAGAGGAGCGCCGGAGAGCCTGGGGACAAGGAGGTGCCCACAGCTGCCCACCAAGGGACTGCTGGCCTTGGATGGACTCAGCGCCCGGAGGCATGTCCAGGCTCGAGGAGCAAACAAGCTACATTTCCTGTTGCAAGAACATGGGCTTTGAAGGGGAATTTGTCTGGAAGGAAAGAACCAGGATCTAAAGACTCTTGTGTTTCGAGTTCACCTGTAGAAAAATATGTTCAAAACTGTCTATTAGTCTGTAAAGCCTGGGAATTTAAAAACTTAAATATGGTTGAGCGGCAAATGTGCGACTTGACCATGTACTGGATTAGCTGAGAAACGCCTGCATCCAGCGGAGGCGAGTGGGCTCCCCAGGGCATCTTCCCACGTTATCCCGGTTATCCTGCCCCCGACAGCTGAGATCCTCCCCGAAGACAAGCCTGCAGAGGGTCTGGGGAGGAGGGAGGGCCCTGGAATAGCCCTGGGACCCCGGGGGCTGGCTTCCGGGCCTCTTGAACCACAGCCCAAAGTGGTCCTTCTGTGTCTGTGCTTAGATGGATCCCATCCCCAGGGAATCTCAAAGGGTCCTTGGCACCTGTGGCCCCAGGCTCTCCCTACTGTGGGGAGAGGTAGTATGGAGGGAGAAGGAGGGGGTCTCCCTGAACCAGCGCCCCACAGGAAAGAGCAGATCCTCAAGCGACTTTTCCAACATAAGGCTCCAAATTCAGCAACCTCCACACCCCCTTCACCCCTCCAAGCAGGGCACGGAGCAAATTTCAGCTGTTCTAGGTTACCCGAAAGGAACCCAGGACCAGGCATGAGCTCAGAAAATGGCGGGGATGGTCCATCTTTGCTGGGGACAGTGCAGGGGGACCAGCATGGGCTTGGCAACGGAGAGGTCACCCTCCCTACGTGGGCACAGTGCAGGGGGGACCTGCTGCGGCAGTGGAGGGGAGCCTCACCCCCACCTCATCCAACGTCCCCCCTCCAGGTCCGACTCCCCGCCACCAGTCCTCCCCCACGGAGGAGTAAGGTCCGTGGCCAGCGCCCATCCAAGCCCAGCTCTGCCCCCTCTGTCCGGCATCACCCCAAGGCCCAGTCCCATGACCGGAGGGACCCCGGGCCGTGTGGGAAGAACGTACCATGTTCTTCCTGCGGCTCCATCTCAGCTTCTTCTGTGTCTGAAAAGGGAGAGAAGGAAAGCATCACCCTCCGGCCAGCACGCTCTGTGTCCAGGGCCAAGTCGGAGGTGGGTGCTGCACCAGAATCGTAACGTCCCGGACACCAGCTCCCTGAGGGGAAACGGGCTGGGCCGGGGCTGCGGTGGGGCACTGGCCGAGAAGCCACATCTTCCAGGATGTGTCCCCGCCCTAGCCCACCCCTGCAGGACTCCATCCTCCCTGAGAGGCTGCTGACTTCGGCCGCTCCCGCTCTGGGGACAGGGGACGCACTCCCCCCTGATCCTGTCAGCTCTCCCAGGGGCAGGGCGGCAGATCGGGGATCGCGCGCCCTCCTTTCCCACGGCCAGCGCGCCCCTCTGCGCCTCAGTTCCCACCTCCTGAAAATGGGCTGGCGCTCGTTGCCCACTGCGTTGCCATAGAAACCAAAGGAGAAAAAGAGCTGTAAAAACACACGGGAAGTGTGAAGCGCTGTCAACTACACAGCACGCGGCAGACAGGATCCCACAACACCCCGCAAACGAGGGTCCCAATGCGGCCTCCTCGGAAAGGGAAGAAATCGTGTGCCAGGCTGGCTTAAGCCTGATATGCCAAGGTCCAATATAAATATGCCTGTTTAGGAGGAAAAACTGACTTGTGGGATCTCGAAAGTTTATATCTAATATTGGCGGGAAAAGCCTTATAACACGTGTCAGCAAGCAGGCAGAAAAGATGTGTGTGTACATATGCACATGTGTGTGGGTGTGTGTACATAGGTACACATATGTGTACGTGTGTGTGGATGTGTATGTATGTATTCACACGAGTGTGTGCATATGTATATGTACATTGTGGATGTGTGGATAGGTGGGTATATGTGTACGTGTATGGCTTTGAGTGTGTCTGTATGTATTCATGTGAGTGTGTGTGCATGTGTGTACATATATTTGTGTGGGTGTGTACACATGGGAGCATTTATCTCCATCCAGAGGGATGAAGGAATGAGCTGTAACGTTACGTCCCCATGACCCGTGGGACTTGGGGGTAAGTTTGCTCCAGCACCGTCCCCTCTGCTGCATTTCCTTTCGTTGTGGCTGCTGACACGCTTCCTTCATCTACTATTTGCACTGCAGCCCGGGGCCCGCACGCTGGCCCTGCCCCAGTGCAGCAGGGGGCCTTAGGCTGGCACCTGGAGTTAGCAGAGAAAAGGCTCAGGCCCGCTTTCCTACATCTCCTGGCCCCTTACCCTGGCTCCTCTGTGTCTGGCCTGGCATGTCCCCACCTACAGGGAAGGCAGTGACAGCATCTGTCTGATCACCTTTAAGAGCCCAGGGGCTGGCATTCATTACTGTGGCATGATGGAGGAAGCAGAACATTTCCGAAGGGAAGCGGGGTGGGTGCAGGGGAGGAGGGGTTGCCGCTGTGAACAGTGGGTGAAGCCAGATCCATCCAAAGCTCTGCTGAATGGACAGTCCAAACTCACAGAGCCCGGTGCCGACCGAATAGGGCTGATGGGGTCTCAGCCACGGGAAAGCTCTGCACCTTCGTGGTCTTTCCAGAAGTCTGCCGCAAGAAAACTGTCCTAAATCATGGACTGTAGGGTGCAACCAGTGGCGGGTCCTGAGAGGGGCCCTCAGTCATCCCGAGGGGGGTGGAAGGAGCACCCCCCAACACCCCGCACACCTACCCAAGCTGTACACAGTGCAGACGTCCGTGCTGGACGTCCTCCTCAGTAGCTGCCTGGCATCCTCCTCAGAAAAGCGACCTTCGCTGCTGAAGAAAGACCTTTCCTCTTCATTGAGAAAAATCACATTTTCCAAGCTGAAAAAAATAAAGTGCATTTAGATTGCACGTTTCCAAGATTTCACACAAAGACCCTTTTCCACTCCCTCACTTGACAGATGGTCCCTGCATACCTATCCTGGGCCCAGCGGTGAAGACACCAAGATAAAAACAAAATAGATCCTGCCCTTAACGTTGCTTTTTCTGGCCAGAGGCAGACGCCCAGGAGCAGGAAATGCTGCGACAGATGCAGCTGGTCACAGCATCCTGGGAAGGTGAGCTCCTGGGCAGCCTTCAAAGCCCCACCTTAAATGCCCCTTCCCCTGCAAGGCCGGCCGTGACAGCTGCAGGCAGACTCAATTCCTCCACACTGTAAGCTCCACACAGAGCCTCACACAACACAGGCTCAGGGCACGTGTGTGCTCCGAAAAGTCAGGGAGAGGAAAACAGGAAGGAACAGAGGAAGGGACGGAGACAGGGAGGGGGAGGCAACTTCTGCTTACAGGGCTAAATTACCAGCAAAATATGAAACTTTCAAACGTACTTCAGAACTTAGAGGGAGCTCTTTTGAGAAGTTAAAGAAAACCTTAGGGTAGATTGCAGGACATTCGATAAAATAGGCCTGTATTCCTCAAAAGTGTCAGTGTCCTAAAGGACAAAGAGAACAAGGAACTATCTCAGATCAAGGAAATGAGACTAAAGAGACAGACAGGTGTTAACATGGGGTCTGGAATTTTCTTTGGCTATAGAGGGAATTACCGGAAAAAACGGTAAAATCTAAGGTCTGCAGATAATAGGATTCCATCAATGTTAATTTCCTGATTTTGACAGTTGTGCTGTGGTCATGCAAATGATGTCCTGATTTCAGGAAACACATATTGCATTATTTATGGGTAAAGGGACATTGTGTTTGCAGCTGACTCCCAAAGAATTTAGTTAAAAAAAAAAAAAGAGGGGAAAGTAAGCGTCATAACATGTCAACATGTGGGCAACCTGGGTGAAGGACATACAGGAATTTTATGCCTTTTTTTTTTTTTTTTTTTTGCGGTACGCGGGCCTCTCACTGTTGTGGCCTCTCCTGTTTGCGGAGCACAGCCTCCAGACTCGCAGGCTTAGCGGCCATGGCTCACGGGCCTAGCAGCTCCGCGGCATGTGGGATCTTCCCGAACCTGGGCACGAACCCGCGTCCCCTGCATCGGCAGGCGGACTCTCAACCACTGCGCCACCAGGGAAGCCCATATGCCCTTTTTGCATCTTTTCCCTAAGTCTGAAATTATGTCAAAATAAAGTTAAAAGAAATGAATAGCTATCAGAATGCTCATTAAACAAAAGATAAAAGACTCATATCTGGAATAGGAAAGATGTTCAGTAAACATTTGTTGAGTGAATGAGGGAAGTTGTTAGGTCTTCTCTCCAGCTGTAAACAGGACCAATGGCACTGGGCCCTGTCACCCTTCTGGGTTAAGGGAGGGCAAAACAGACTGGCTCATTCCCACAGCAACTGCAGCTCAGCCCGTTAGCAAGCTCAGGACGTGTTTAAGTCACATGGAGCCCAGACATCTGTTGAGCAGTTGTGGTCTCCCCAGAGATGATGACCAAGGGTTCCCAAAGAGTGTTCCACAGAACAACAGCTGATAGTGTTGTCTGGAGGTCAAGTGTGAAAAACGCCTTTCAACAGGAGAAAGAGAAGTTTCAGACTCTGGGCGCCTTCCTTGTGCTGGGAGTCCCTGTGGACCACCAGCCAGGGCGTGCGGAAAGCACATCCTCACTGATGAAGTTTGAGATGGAGCCCTGGGGGGAACACACTTTGGGAAACTTGGGTCTAGCTGCTGCTCTGGGCATCCGAGCCCAGCCCAGCTTCAAACAGCTTCTGATGAACAGGAGGCCATGGAGCAGACAGACACTTGAATTAGGAAACAGAGTGACTGGTGGGACATGTCATGAAGCCAAAGTGGCCTCTGAGACTTGGTTTGGGAGGCGTTGGTCCGCCCGAGGTGCCAGACAAGAATGAGACGGGATGTCAGGGCTAGCGGGGCGCCGAGGACGAACATCTCACAAAGCATCCGAGGGGCAGATGCCGACCCAGTGAAGGGTCCTTTCTCTACACTGACTCCTGGGCTGAGGTCTAAACAACAAAAGGTCAAGAACACAGCTGTGCCGGCTGACCACTCTCTCAAGACCCCCCCCCCCGCTGCTGCCCAGGGCCAGGCAGTGGGGACTTGGAGGTGCCCAGACAGTCCTGGCTCAGAATTCCCTGGATGGGGGTGGGGAGGTCACATGGGGAGAAGAGCACAGCCAGGAAGGGTGCACCCAGGGATGAGCCATTGGAGATGAGACTGGGGGCCATCGAGAGCCCCCAGAAAAACGAAATGGTCGGGATGGAGGGGACATCTCACGCAGAAGGAGGCGCATAACCCAGAGTCGTTCTAGAAGGGGTGGGCCAACTGCACGCTGGCCTCAGGGTGACACAATGGTGAGTGGTGGCGTTTGAAACTGGGGGTGACCAGGGCCTGGGCTGCAAGAGGCCTTGAAAGCCAGGCCCAGGGCTTCGAAGGGCTTTAGGAAGGGGAATGGCGGGGTGTACTGGCTTGAATAACATCCCCCCACATCCATGTCCCCCTGGACCCTCAGAAGGTAACCGTATTTGGAAATAATAGGTTCTTTTCAAATGTGATCAAGTCAAGGATCCTGGTAGGAGGAGATGATCCTGGGTTATCCGGATGGTCCCTAAATCCAACGACTGGTGTCCTTACAAGAGGCAGACGAGAGGACACAAACAGGGAGGAAGCCACGTGAAGACAGAGGCAGAGGTTGGGGTGACGCGGCCACAAGGACCGCCTGAAGCCACAGGAGCTGGAAGGGGCGGGAAGTCCCCTCCCACGGAGCCCCCAGAGGGAGCTCGGCCCTGGCCACCCCGTGACTTGGACGTCTGGCCTCCAGTCTGTTGTTTTAAGCCCCCAGTTTGTGGTGCTGTCCCCGCAGCCCCAGGACACGTGTGCACGTGGACGCCTTTGTATTTCAGGGACCAACCCTGGCAGCACTTGGAGGAAGGGCAGGAGGGGTCCAGACGGGAAGCTGAACTCATGCCCTGGGGACAGAGGTGGGAGTGACTACTAGGAAGAGGGGCTAGGAGGTGCCGTCCAGGTCACTGAGGATCTGTCACCTGGGAAGCAGGTGGACGGGGCAGGGCTCCCCCGGGGGCAGGGAGTGGAGTCAGAGGGGGGTGAGGCCTCAGCCACTCACTCAGACGCTTGGCCCTGCACACTGATGAGGCTTGTCTGCACAAAGGCGACCTGTCCCGAGGCCGCGTGCCGGCCCAGGCACCAGGGCAGGCCAGGCACCTGGGCGCCCAGGATCTCGATGTGGTCACCGCCTCGGAAGGTCATCTCTTCGGGCCCTGAGCCCTGGCAGTCCGCCACGGCCAAGGCCAGGCCCACAGCTGCAGGAAGGAGGCCACACGGTCAGTGCTGGGGGGATGGGGCCGGGGCGGGGGGCGCCGCGCAGTCAGACGGGCGGCCCTCGGCCACAGGGGTGGTGTCCCCGGCCAGGGAACACGCCGTCCTGCTGAGGAATTGACTTAGCACCTGGCCGGGGTGCGGGGCTACCGCACACGAGGGGCTGGACATCCATGCGGTACCTGAAGCGGGGGGGCCTCTTTATCCCCACGCTGAGGATAAGAAGCTGAGGCCGGGGGATGTTGATTAACTTGGCCCAGGGCTGTTGCCCTCCAAGGCCAGGGCCCACCCAGGGCAAATCCAGCTGTAAGTGTCCTCCCATGGGGCCTTATGTCCACTTAACAGGTCCACAGGCCATCCAGACACCAAGCAGCCTGGGGCCGAGCCGGTGCGCTGGACCAGGGACCCAGGCCGTCTTTTCTAAACAAGAGCCCTGCCTCTCGCTCCTCCATTTGCACACGTGGCGAATTCAGCCGGGGCCCTGCCCTCCCCACTTCCACCGTCTGAGGGTCCTCCGAGGTGTCTGACCCAGTGCCAGAAAGAGAGCAGAGGTTGCGCAAGTGCTGGTCGAATAGGGTGTGGAAGTTACTCTCTAGAGGCGGAGTGACCAGGGACCCCGGCCTGGCCTCCCCACATGCTGTGTGAGTCTGGACCAGCCAGTGGACCTCTCTGAGCCTCTGTTATTGCCTCAGGAAGTGCAGGGGATTCTAGCTACCTCTTCTGGCTTGGGGAGGATTCAGGGTGGGTGCAGAAGCTTCGGGAATGCTGGTGCCTGCCCCTCCTCACCCACCTCTTCCCCCGGGGAGGAGGGCCAGTGGAAATATTTACCCATCGGCTGGATGTCCGGCGTCACAGGTCCACCCATGGAGTCGTTGATGGGGTCCCAGGGGACCCTAAGAGCCCACCTGGAGTGGATGAGAGAGGGTTTTAGGTTTAGGGCAGATTGAAACTGTGTGTAGGCCGGACAGGTCAACAGCCCCCAGGGACCCGAGCAAGATCCACCACCTGCCCCCACCGCACGTGGGCGCGCGCGCACATGCACACATACACCCAGGTGTGCGGCCTTCAGCTCCAGCCACGCCCCACGCCCCCCAGCCCGGGTGCCTCCTGCCCTCCCTCACGCTGGCATCCTCGGGGACCTCCCTCCATCACCCCGGGAGAGAAACGGAGCCACAGACTGTCATTTCTTAGACACTGAACGTGAGGAGACGTAGTTTCTCTCTTTGTTTTGGCTGCCAGGAAGCTCAAGCCAAGTTTATGCCCTACGTTCGGCACATAAGCATGAGCTTGCCTGTTGCCTGTCCCTGCCTTCCCCAGGCTGTCCCTGCCTTGGTTCTTATTTGCACAGATCCCTGCGTGCCCCCTTACTACGAGCACAGGCTATGTAGCTCCCGCAAAAGCTTTTCAGAACAAGCTAGAACAGGAAGCCAGAGCCCCATGGTGTACACTCCTAGGCCATCTCATCCCAGGACAGCCCTGCCGGGAGGTGTCACTGTCCTGTCGTGCAGGTGGCGGCCCTGAGGCCCAGAGAGCTGGACTGGCTTGCTGAAGCCACGCACTGAAAATAACAGAAGGGGTCGTGGCCAGGTCTGCCTCGGGCTCACCCCGGTCCCTGTCTACCCGCCTCGGCCTACGGTTGGACCCGGGCCTGGGGGAGTCTCCGAGAGGCCGGACAACACGCTGGACCCACAGGAAGCAGAGAAACAAAGGTCGGTACCTACTGATGGAACGGAATCAACGGCTCCACTGCTGTCCCCTCCTCTGAGGACGTGTTGTGGCTGGGGGCCAAAGAGTCCGCTGCCAGGGCCGCCTCTGCCTGGGGAAACCCCGAAGCCTGCCTGAGGGGCTGGAGGCCAGTCATCACTCTCACATGGTGGTCAGGACACAGGACAAAGAAAGGCCCTTCAAAGCGGCAGAGGGTGGTCATTCAGGCGCTGGACACAGGGGCAGCTGTAGTTTGCAGGCAGGACTACCTGTTCTCCACCGGGACTACACCTGCAGGGGTTCCCCCACCCCAGCTTCTGCATCCACAGAAAGACACTGGAGGCCCCAGGGGCCCAGACCTGGAGGCTGGACCTGGGCTGGAGGCCCCACTCCGCCAGGACTTGCCCGGGAGACTGACTCAGCCTCAGGCTCTCTGGGCCTCAGTTTCCCTTCTGGGCTATGAGGGGCTCGACATGTGATCCCAAGGGCCCTTCCTGCTTGGACCGCCACCGGCGAGTCCGGCCGCAGTGGCCTCCTCTTGTCCGCTCCGTGGCTGGGCAAGGACAGGCAGCTGATGCCCGGTGTGCTGCGGCCTCGGGGCCCAACTGTGAGGCCAGCGAGGTACTTGGAGCAATAGCTCGGTCAGGAGCTCGGGCTTAGGGGGGCGCTGGCCAAACCCCTTTTCTGTTATTTCTTGGGGGGGCTTTTCCTTGCCCCGCGCGCCCTCAGTCTCCGGCACCTCCATAGCCCTCCTGCCGCCTGCGGCCCCGGGGCGTCCCCAGCCCGGCGAGGAGCCGACCAAGGTCACCATCGCCCGCACGGCTCTCACCTTCCTGGAAAAGGAGGCTCTCGTGCGTCAGCTTCAAGGCCTCCTCGTCCACGTGGACTTGGATGGCCGTCTCCTGGTCCTCATCAGGCTCGAGCAGCCAGAAGGTCTGGTCCACAAGCAGGTTTTCCAGGCAGTGATGAGTGAAGCCTCGGGGAGCAGACAGCCCTGGTCACCAGTGGGCTCCAAGCCGGGGGCAGGGAAGCCCTCACGGCTGGGTGTCGGCCGAGCCCTGCGCCGACCGAGCCCGGGGAGACGGACCACCCGGCCCCTGGGGACTCATGGTACTGTCCACCACCTGGTCAGGCCACAGGTCTGACCATCTGGGCTGCGAGAGGACCAGCCGTGATGGTGGACGGCTCATCTGCCTCCCTGTGCCCTGGGAAGGCCGGGCAGGGTCTAGTTACTTCTTCTAGGACCCTCGGTCTCCTCTTCTATGAGACGGGACAGGTGCGTTCAAGGAGATCACGTATGCTGCAGGCGTGGGCACAGCCCTGCTCTAGGGGCACAAGAATCTGTCACTCTGAGTCTTATTTCTCACTTCCTCAGCCCTCAGACCGGGAGTAGGGCAGCAGGTGCCCCCAGGAGAGGCACTTAGGCGGCCAAAGTCTCCCTTAGAACAGGGAATGTTTCAGAAAGAAAGCACTTGGGTTGAGGTTGAAACAGGGTTTCCTGGTCTGTGCTCGGCCGGTGAGAGCTCAGCCGCCCTGGGGGCGAGTCGCGCATAGACCCGCGCGCGCGCGCGCGCATCTGCGACTCCGCCCATCACAACCTCGCCGAGAACAGGCGACGGCCGGAGAGGCCATCGTGAACTAACTTAGTCTAAAGCCCCGACTGGTAACATAAAATGCTCGGTGTGTGACATGCGTCCCCATAACCGGGCCTGCGAGGGTGACCACCTTACCGAGAGCGTGGTAGGTGGAAAACTTCCAGATTTCTTCAAAAGTCTTAAACGTCACCACAATCCGATCCTGGTCACTGTGGATGGACAGCAGCCTGGCCGATAGCTCCTTTCGGGGAAGAAACAGAAATGAGAAACAGTCCCAGTGGCTTTGGGGCGTCTGCCTATCCGGAGGACAGAGCCACGCAGTAGAAACAGTTTGCAGAAGTGACCCTGGCGGGACTTCCCTGGTGGGCCAGTGGCTAAGACTCCACGTTCCCAGGGCAGGGGGCACGGACGGGTTCGATCCCTGGTCAGGGAACTAGATCCCACATGCGTGCCACAACTAAGAGTCTGCGTGCTGCAACTAAAGATCCCGCAAGCTGCAACGAAGTTCTCGCGTGCCGCAACTAAGACCCGGCACAGATTAATTAATTAATTAATTAATTTTTTAAAAGTGACCCTGATAGGGACAGCAAGCACAGAGCTGATTCCTTTACAACCAAGCTACTCCTCTCCTGCTCTCAAGCCAGCTGTGGCCCCCCAGGGCTGTACCAAGCCCCGCTCCTTCCCAGAGCTCACAGCCTCCATGCCCTGGACCTGCACCCTCTGTGGCTCCGCCTGCCTCAAGTCCTACACATAAGTGACACCAGGTTCTCCCCCACTCAGCCCTGTGCAGTCCCAACCTCGCCTCCTGTCCGTCCCGCGGCACTGACTCCATTCCAATCCTAAGTCCGGCCTCCCCTCTCCTGACACCCACCCCATGAACACTCCTGGTGGTGCTGGGGCATTAAAAGTGACACCAGCTGGCGCTGACCGAGGGGGAGAGGGTACTATTATCATCTCCACCTGGATTAAGAAATAAGGTCCCGGTTCCTTTCCGAGGTCTGACCCTGGATCAGCCGGGATTCAGCCCAGAGGCAGCACGCGCCCGGGCCTGGCATCGCAGGGGCAGCCCCACTGCAGAGCACCGTGCCGGGTGCACCATGCCCGCTGTTCGCAGGTCCTCACAGCAGCTTGGCATCCCCCGTATGTGGCTGAGGAAGCTGCGTCCACAGAGGCTGAGGGACCTCGGCCAAGGTCAGGCCAGGCTGAGTGCAAGGTCAGGTTGTGGCCTCTCAACCCTAAGCCCCAGGACCTCTGCCATGGGGAGGTCACCCAGCTCAGCCTCCTTCCCCACCCACCTCCTGACAGACCGTCCATCTGTGCGAGGCCAGTCAGCAAAAAATCAAGCAAAGAACAAGATCGACTCACAGCACTCCTTTTTGCTCCCTGTGGAGACTAAAAATCCTAGCAGGGTGGGGTGTCCGTGGAGAAAGGGACTGGGGCATTCAGAAAGTGGTGGCCCACGTGTGTCTGGGGCTGTGTGATCCTTGTCCCGGGAGCCAGACAGCCAGGAGAGCAGACGGGAGACAAGTCACCCTGGTGGTGGCGCCATCAGCGAAGGTCTGGACACCATGGACAGACCTCCTCCTGGGGCCACTGCCCTCTCCTCGGATCAGGCCTCCTCCACCCCATTCACAAGTATGGATCCCCTGCACCTTTGCCCACCCAGGCCCCCCGAGGAGCCACACTCACCCCGAGAGCACGGGCCACCTCCCAGCTGTCATTCTCCAGAAGACGGAGCCGGCCCCGCAGGACCTGCTGCAGGCTGGGGTCGGGTAATCCGCTTTTCCTCTGCACAGCCAGCAGCTGCAAGGTCAGGTCTGGAAGGGGACAGATCAAGGTGGGCAGTTTCCCCGGCCCAGGCCAGTTCTGCGGGGTGCTCTCCCTCCCCTGAGGGCCCCCGCCCACAAACACGGGGACCCGGATTCGCACCCCACGTGCACTGCCTCTGGGAGCTCTGCACAGCTGCTTTTCTCCCCTGAGGCCCAGTTTCTTTGGTGGTAAGTGAGTTTCGTGCTACCCACGTCTTACAGAGATGGGAGGAAGTGGACTGTGTCACAGCCCCAGGACAGACCAGCACAGGGCAGGCATTCGGCAAATGGTCCCAAGTCACCGTGACCTCCAGCCCCGACTTCTTCCACGCCTGGGTCCCAATGGGGCACCCGAGCTCCAGCAGACACCCCACGGGCACCCTAGAACTCTTCATCGCCCCCCGCACCCCAAACTGGCCCCGACTTCTTCCACGCCTGGGTTCCAGTGGGGCACCCGAGCTCCAGCAGACACCCCACGGGCACCCTGGAACTCTTCATCGCCCCCCGCACCCCAGACTGGCTTGTCCGCCTTTCTTCACCATCTCCAGGAGGACCGCAGCCCCAGTCCTACTCAGACCAACGACACCTCCTTCCCTCACACACCACTGGCTGGTCCACAAGCGAACCCCACTGACCCACCTGCAAAACCAGGCCGAACCCACCATGCTCACCCCTCACCACGGCCCCGCCCCACAGGCCCTCCTGAGCAGTGTCTGAGCCCTGGCCCTCCCTCCAGATGGTTCTCTGGTCCACAGAGGGCCAGAGGGTCCCCTCACAACCAGCTCTGGCTTATGGAACGCCTTGGCTCTCAGCCCTCCGGGCACTGCTGTCCTCCAGAAATTTCTGCAGCAATGGACGTGTTTGCTCTCTGCACTGTCCTGCACGGTGGCCTCCAGCCACACAGGGCCCTGAGCTCTTGAAATGTGGACAGTGTAATTGAGGAACTGGATTTTTAATTTTATGTAAGTTAAATTTAAACGTAAACAGCCACAGGTAGCTACTGTATTAGACAGCACAGCCCCGGTGGTTTTCCAGCTCGGGAAGAATAGAATGCGGATCCTTTCCACCTCTCCAGCCACAGCCTGGAGCACCTTGTGCTTCAGCCCCGCACAGCCCCGCCTCTTCTACCCCTCCCTTCCAGCCTGTGGCCCTCTCTCTGCTGCCCAGAGACACCGAGGCATCCCCCCCCAACCCGCCCCAGGGCCTTTGCACTCACCGTGTCCTCCACCTGAAGCACCCTCTCCCAGACCAATTCCTGGCCTGGCTGGTGCCCTATGATTGGATCCCAGCTCAAATGTCCCCTGCCCACCCACACCCCGTCCCCCTGAGAGGCCTCCTGGCTGCAGGGATCCTCAGATCATGGGCTGCTCCAAAATCAGAGAGGGGAGATGACGGGGAGAGGATGGGAAGGGAGGGGAGAAGAGAGAGGGAGAGGGACAGAACGCAGAGAGGGCGAGGGAGAGAGGCTCCTGACACCCTCTGAATAAGCCTTGCACCTGCCTTGGAATTTTCCAGCTAGGGGACCCTCGAGCAAACATCCCCATCCCCTCCTGGGGGGCAGGGCCGGGGCAGAGGAGCATATCTGGGATCTGGAATCTGGCCCCTCCCCCAGCAGGAAGCCAGACCAGCATTTCCCAACCAGTTCTAAGACGTGACCCCTCCTGCTCCCGTAAGAGGGTGGGGTGGAATTGTCAATCCCAGAATAATCTGCCTCGCTGCTCAACAGCCCTGGTCAGCCCGAGTGACCACGGGCAGCGCTGCCCACCCGGGGGAGAAGCTGGAGGACGGGCGGCTGTCACGGCACAGGTGGACGGCCGACGGCGCTGGGGTCGCCACGCCCCCCACAGCGGGGGCTCGGGAGTCGGGTCTCCAGCGTCAGGGGCTTCTTGCTGCCCTTCCCCCCATCAGCGCCCTGCGGAAGTCCCGCCGTCCCGTCCTCGGAGCCCCTCCCCGGAAGCAGTTCCCCGATGCCTCTCCCGAGGGCCCGTGCCATCCCCCGGCTCCCCCAGGGTGTCCCTCCTGGGGTTTCACTTCCCCTGCGTGCGGCCTCCAGGGCCACGCCGCCCTCTTGTGAGGGCAGATGCAAACAGAGTCCGAGGAAGGCCTTTGCACGTGCAGGCGAACTCTGGCCTTCTGTCCCCAAGTGAAAAATGCAGAGTCCTGGGCCCTACCCCAGACTCCCTGCATCAGAAGCCGGCAGGACCCAGGCATCTGTGTTTAACAAGCCTCTCCTCCACGTTCAGGGTGACCTTACGCAGGGCGTCCACATTAGAGAAGCCTGGGTTAGACGCTCCTGAACCAGAAGCCCGCGGGACGCGTGAGGCCGGAGGGAAGGGGGGACTCCCAGGGATCCCACGTGCACGTCCCCAGCCCAGACTTAGCCCCGACGCGCGGTGTAGCGCCCAGGACGTCTACCTGTGGGGTAGGAGCCCATCTGGCCGGGAGAGGGCCTAGCAGCCGGTGGAGAAACGCCAGGGACAGGAGCAGCACCTGTAACAGAGTAGAGTCCTGCGATTCAGGTGAGAACAGGCAACTCTCAGCTACGCAGGCGCCAACCCCCAGGGATTTCTAGAAGAAAGGTATGTCCACACCCCTACGAACCACCACCGTTCACACCCTTCCTCCAGGGTCACAAAGCCCAACGAGGTCAGGTGGCTATGAGTCTCCTACTGTGCTGTTACTAATTACCCTACCCTAGAGGCTTCTGGAAACAACACAGTGTTATCTTGCTGTTCTGGGGTTTGAGAAGGGTCTTGCTGGGACAAAACAAGGTGTGGGCAGGGCTGGTTCCTTTCTTCCGGAGGCTCCAGGAGAGAATCTGTGTCCCTGCTTCCCCAGCTTCCAGAGGGGTCCGCATTCCTTGGCTTGTGGCCCCTCCTCCATCCCCAAAGCACAGCATCTTCAACCGCTCTGTGATTCTGACCCCAGGATAATCTTCCCGTCTCAAGATCCTTAATCCCCTTGGCAAAGTCTCTTTGGCCACGGAGGTAACGTGTGTGTGCGCGCGCGCGCGCGCGCGCGCGCGCGCGCGTGTGTGTGTGCGTGCGCGCACAGGTTCTGGGGACTAGCATGTGGACTTCTTTGGGGGCCTTAACTCTGTTGACCACGGAGGGGAGGTGACAGCCCAGGGGGATCTCGGGGTCTGCGGCAGATGGGGCTGCATCTCGATTTTGCCTGGCCTGTGAGGCCGGCCCTCTGCTGGTTGTCCCTGCCCCCAGCCCCGAGCTGGGAAGCCAGCTCCCAGTCTGCGTCTTGGCCAGACCCCTCCACGCACACACCCGTCTCTGCCCGGCTCGGTTCTCATCTGTACAATGGGATGTGAGCAATCGGGGCCTTCAGATCAAAGGGGGTCCGCTCTGGAAACACCTGTGGTTCCGACGGACGGTGCTGAACCTCACTGCAGCCTCTTCACCCCGGGGACGTCCCGCTCAGCCGTGGGCACGGAGCTGCCACGTTGGCCTTGGACCGTGCAAAACGATAGGCTCATTTCTGCTCTCTCCCCACCTACGTCATACCAGCCCTAAGCCTGTGTGGTCAGAGCCCATTTCCAGCCCTTGCTGGCTCTGCATCCCCAGAGCGGGGGCTCAGAAATGCCTGTCAAATCCAAACAAGGGCACGGCACCCAGATCTTGGCTTTAAGCACCGTCCTCCCCCTGAGAAGCCAGGGCTCCTTGAGGAACGGCCGATTCCAGGGCTGCGACAGGGAGAGCAGAGATGAGATGCGAGCCTCTTGTTGTCCCAGAAAGTAGGACGTGCTCACAGGATGCTGGAGATGCATCACAAGACCAAATCGGGGGCAATATGAACAACAAAATAAATAATGACAGCAACTGATAGAGTCCAGAGAATGAAATAAAGACCTCTGGGCCCACCCACGCTAAAATGAATAAATGAATACCTGGGGAGAGGGGACAGCTCTTCTTTTCAGTGGAAGGTCCATTAACAAATGTCAAAAGAACACAGCATTAGAAAGTCACCATTCAGCAACCATCGTAATGTTATGATTTCAGTCAAGAACCTTGCACGGAAGATAAAACTAGTGCTTGATCAGGACCAGAGGAACCGGCTAGTCACAAAGTCCCCAAGTATCTTCCCACGGGCTCCTTACTCATGACGAAGGGAAGAAGGTGACTTTGACAGTGACATTTACGCTGTCAAACGTCTCCTTAATCAAGTGATGGACGTGAGCCGTGAACGTCACCGGGCACCAGACAAATGGACATCGAGGTCTCCTGGTCGGCCGCACTGAGAGGAGCCGAACACTTCTGCAGTATTTCTGCCCAAAGTACCTGCCTGCAATCCTGAAAAAACAGCCACACTTGCACTGAGCTGTACCCAAACATTCTACAGAATACCTGGCCCGGAATCTTCAAAGTACCGACCTCCAGGTTAGAAAGCTCCCCGGGTACATGGCCACAGAATGCAAAGCCTGACCAGGGTTTTCTTTGGTGGAAAGGACACTATGGGGACAGGTGGCAGGATGGGAGTGAGGTCCGTCTGTAGATTAGATAATTGTGTTGTTTAAACCAGGAGAGTTTGAAGTTTGAAAAAATTGCACAACGGTTCTGTACGAGCAGGTCCTGGTTTTAGGAAACACACGCGCCAAAGCACTGGGGGATAAAGGGGCATCATGTCTGCAGTTTACTCTTAAACTGTCCTGAAATATAAATATATCTGTAAATGCAGAAAGAGAGAAAGCAAGTGTAGTAAAATGTCAACATTTGAGGAACCTGGGTGGTGTAAATGGGAATTATTTATATTATTTCTTGTGACTTTTGTTGTCAATTGGCAAAAGAAGCTGCAAGGGGAAGGGGCTCTGAGTGGATGGGGCGAGAGTCCACTGGCCACTTGGCTACCCGGGGCCAGGGAGCCCAGGAAGACAGGAGAGGCTCCCAGACCCCGCTGCCTGGGCTCACAGGTCCACCCCAATGCCAGCCAATGCCAGCTGTGCTGTGGGGCAGCTAGGGCAGGAAACACTTGGCAACACGGTCAGAACGCTTCCGGCTCGGCCGCAGCACCGACGGCGGCGATCCCATGCTCTAGGACTCACGGCCCCTCCTGGGCTGGGCCGCCTCGCGGGAGGCTGTTCCGGCCCCCATGCATCCGGCGGAACCCAGCTCCTGTGTGGCGTGCTGGCGAGCTCTGGAGGGCGCCCGACCCAGTGGGATCCCCAGGCCAGGCAGGTGTCTGACTACAGGAGTCAGCACCCACGAGGCTCCCCCGACCATTCCCTTCTCCGCTTACGCCCAGAAGGACCAAGTTGTAAAAATACCTCTAATGGCCGAGCGCGCACGGCGTCAGGCTCTGAGCCAGGCACCGAGTATGAGGTTTGTTTTTTTTTTTTTTTTTTGTGGTACGCGGGCCTCCCCCTGCTGCGGCCTCTCCCTTTGCGGAGCACAGGCTCCGGACGCGCAGGCTCAGCGGCCATGGCTCACGGGACCAGCCGCTCCGCGGCACGTGGGATCCTCCCGGACCGGGGCGCGAACCCGGTTCCCCTGCATCGGCAGGTGGACGCGCAACCACTGCGCCACCAGGGGAGCCCCCGAGTATGAGGTTTTGTTTCCATTCTCCCAAAGCATCGATCATTCGTCATTCCAATATTTATTGGGCACCTGCTATGTGCTGAGCCCTAGAGGCAAATCCAGGCTGACCAGGCTGAAGGTGACGATGTGACCAAGGGAACCCCGGGGAGGGACAGGAGGACAGGCTGTCCCGGGCTCGGGGAGGGTCCTGGGCCCACCTCAGCCTTCCCCCTGCCCTTCTCTCCTCTCCTCCAGGACCCAAGGAGTTAGGGAGAGGGGTCCTGGAGATCACCTAGGCCACCCCTCTGGTTTCCACGTCAAGTGGCCCAGCGACAATCAGGATGGGAGCCAGGTCCCCCGGCAGGCAGCCCAGCCCTGCTCCAGGCACAGCCCCTCTGGAGCGCACCTGGGCAGGTCGGGTGGGAGATGGCTCTGCCCTTGCCACACCCCTCAGCCTCCGCTGCTCAGGAAGGGATCCCGCCCGGGCCCTGGCCCAGGCCCTGCTTCCTTCCCCTCCCTGGGCCTTGGTTTGCCCCACTGGAAGAATGAGGGACGCCCCGTCCTGAGTAATCCCCGGGACTCACCTCCAAGCACAAAGCAGAACCGTGGGCGCCCAAAGTTGTGCAAGAGCTATAAGCTCACCCAGGCCTGCAGTTCTAGAATTTCCAACCCCTGCCCCTCTCGCCGCGCCCTGGAGAAGCACGAGGTGGGCCCCCATCTGTCGTAAATGCTCACTGGGCGTATCCTCCTTCAGCACAAGCACTGACAGTGCAGGCACCCAGCTCCATCCTGGGTGCGGTGGACGGCAGGGTGGACGCACACGCCGCACTCACCGGTTCCCACGGTAGCCTTGGCCTCCTCAGGCCCTGCTCGCCCCCAGACGGCTGACGCACTCGCTCCCGCTCTCTGGACCTCGCGGCCACCGCTGCCTCCCGAGGGCCCCACGGACCCCCTCCCCGTCGGGCCCTCCATGACGCAGTGGCCTCAGCGCCAAGGGCCCGGCATGCCGGGCTGGCCTCTGTGGAGAGAAGGGAGTGCAGGGGTCAGCAGTGGCGACCTCTCTAGGAAGACAGGCGGCCGGCACCAGCACGGATGCTGCCGCCAGAGTTGGGGTCAAGAGGAGAGAACGCCTCCTCTTTGCCTGGTCGACGCTTGAGCATCCTTCCAGAGCTGTGCTCACGGCCACTTCCCCTCCAAACAGCACAGTCC
Organism: Physeter macrocephalus; assembly: GCF_002837175.3. Classification (NCBI taxonomy): domain Eukaryota; kingdom Metazoa; phylum Chordata; class Mammalia; order Artiodactyla; family Physeteridae; genus Physeter; species Physeter macrocephalus. Next base: position 142,446,827 of record NC_041220.1, on the reverse strand, counting down.
GCCTGGAACAGACTCTGTTGGAGACACGTGCCTACGTTTGCTTCCAGCTGGAAGTCCTTGTGGGCAGGTAGGGGCCCATTCTTGCTCATCAACGGACCCCGAGGAAGTAGCTCAGATCCTGGCACCTGGAGGCTGCTCAAAATGTTCCCACCGGGGCTCCCCTGTTGGCACAGTGGTTAAGAAGCCGCCTGCCAATGCAGGGGACACGGGTTCGAGCCCTGGTCCGGGAAGATCCCACATGACGTGGAGCAACTGAGCCCGTGTGCCACAACTACTGAGCCCGTGCGCCACAACTACTGAAGCCCGTGAGCCTAGAGCCCGTGCTCTGCAACAAGAGAAGCCCGCGCACTGCAACGAGAGCGACATGGAAGCGATAGAGGCCGTGGGGGAACAGGGAACAGAGCAGGTGTCCTCTTGGGACATCCCGGGACCATGGTTTAGAGATAAGCCCACTGCACCTCCCACCCAGCGAGGGCTGGGAGGGACAGACTCCCCCAGAGGCAGCGCATCTCCCGAGAGAAGAATCCTCAGCTCCGTTTCATACGGGGCTCAGCTGGGCTGTGACTCCAGCCTCGGATTCCCAGGAGGCCCTGCTGCTCCTTGTAACTAACCCCGCATCCTGGGGGGCTCAGAGGGCCCCGTCTCTCTAACCAGAAGAGGCCTGCACCCCAGCAGGGTCCCCGGAAGGAATGCCGTCCAGTTGGGCCAGGTCCCAGGCTGCCCCGTGAGGGAAGGAAGCAGGTGGCAGCGGGCGGGAAAGGAGGAAGTGGCCGGGGAGGAACCAGAGAGCGCTCCGCACTCCCGGGGTGCCCTCGGGCCTCCCCCCGAGAGCCGGTCACTACGCACCACTCTTTCCTGGGGCCAGAGAGGAGTGAGGGCCTTTACGTGCCGACAGACGGTGCTCCCAGGGTCTGGGGTTTGGTCGCCAATTAGAGGACACGGCAGGACGGAGCCCCTTGCAGGCACGGGGGACAGGGAGGGCGGGTGCCCCCAACCACGAGGACGGGAGTCGACCACGCCCCCCTCGGTTTCCACCTCAGGGACAGAGGGGCCAGGAGTGGCCCTGCTCACTCACACGGAGGGTGGACAAGAGCAAGGCCAGGAAGCAAGTGCAAGGGAAGCCTCTCTTGCCAGGTCTCTCTGTTCTCTGATGAAGAGCTGGGAGAGTTCAACCCCAAAGCCCGACCAGGCTGGCAAGAATTCTCTCTGCACAGGGAGACAGGAGAGCACACCTCTGAGCCCCTTTCCCGGGGACAAAACTGCAAGCTGGAAAGCAGGTCTGGCCTCCTCCACCCGTCTTGCGGTGAGTGCCGGGGAGCAGGGGGCCCAGCAGAGACCCAGAGGACGCTGGTGAGGAGCATGGGGCTCAGAACCCACTGGGCCTGGACAGCCCCGAGGGCCCCTGGCCGGTCTCCCGGCTCCACCCGCTTCCTGCAGCAGAGAACGGGCAGGAGATGGGGAGGTGGGTGGCGGCAGCGGTCACGCCACCTCGGGGCTGGTGGCTGGGGCACAGGACACGGGGCACGAGCTGGTTCAGACGAGGCGCGGGGCTGCGGGGAGCACGGCACTGAGCGCCCCCTGAACGCACAGAGGAGCCACCAGAGCACCTTAAACCCCGCGGAGGGCTGCGTTCTATCCCTTGGAAGTTTCATTCCTGTATTTGTGCAGAAGGGACAGAGGAGGAGAGAGTGGAGGTTGCGAGGGGGGGCCTTGGGTTCACTTCCCTGCCTCGAATTTTCACCAGGATCGGGGGAGCTGGACCTCCGTCAGACCCAGCAAGGAATATTTTCAGAACTACGGACCCAAGGCTGTCCCAGGGCGGTGGCGCGTCTCCACAGGCTCCCGGAGGGCCTCAGACACAAGTATTTGTCAACACCTGCATGCACCAGGTGCCTCAGCCAGGTTCACTGCAGCCGGCGGGGAAAGCACATCACCCCATTCTACAGATGGAGAAACTGGGCTGGGCTCCGAGGGGTGGGCAACTCAACCCCCCACACGCGCACACACACACACACACACACATACACACA